>NW_027533086.1:29759-45425 GCF_008692635.1 Crocuta crocuta | reverse complement strand
TACTACTGTATGTGGTTCTGTTCACACAGCTCATAAGAGATGACAGGCTTAAAAAAAGACAACATATTTTTAAATTTTTGAAATAATTTGAGACTTAGAGAAGAGTTGCAAAAACAGTACAGAGAGTCCCCACTACCCTTCAACCACTGTCCCTTTATTTTAACTTCTTACATAACTACAGAACGTTTATCAAAACTAAAAAATTAACCTTGGTACAACACTATTAACCAAAGTACAGAACTTATTTAGACTTTTCCAATTTTTCTTTCTTTCTTTTTTAAATATTTGTTTTTGAGAGAGAGAGAGAGTGCACACAAGCAGGTGATGGGCAGAGAGGGGGAGACACAGAATCTGAAGCAGGCTCTGGGCTCTGTGCTGACAGCTCAGAACCCACGAACCACGAGATCATGACCTGAGCTGAACTTGGACACTTAACTGACTGAGCCACCCAGGTGCCCTGCCAGTTTTTCCACTAATGGCCTTGTTTTTTCCTGTTCCAATATCCATTTTAGGATCTCATTCCATTTAGTTGTCATGTCTCATTAGTCTCTTCCAGTCTATGATAGTTCCTCAGTCTTTCCTTGTCTTTCATCACCTTGACACTTTTGAAGAGCTCATCAGTTATTTTGTAGCATGGCCCTCAATTTGGTTTTGTCTGATGTTTTCCCATGACTGAGATTACACATTATTTGCACGGATACCACATTGTGCTGTGAACTTCTCAGTGTACTGTATCTGGGGCCACATGATGTCAATACATTTTATTACTGGTGGTGTTAACCCTGATCACTTGGTTACATTGCTGGCTCAAGGCCCCCAAGAGAATTAGTTTCTCTTTAAAGTCAAAGCCTGAAAACAAGAAGGGCACATATGGACATACCTGAAGCTTGGTAATGATTTCTTGCTTTGTGAGCTCTACCAACTGGCTATCTTCTACTGCAAAAGCTGGGAAGGAAACAACTGAAAGTAGACTAGCATCTACCTCTTTGGATGTTGAAGCCCGGGGAAGTAGTGAATTAAGGATAGACTAAAAAGAAAGAAAGAAGTCAAATGTGGCACATTAGTAGTTAAGTTGGGATTATAAAACTAACAGCTTTAATTTCAAAAGATGTATGTGGAAGAGGATCATTCAGGAGAAAATCTAAACATTATTCAATAATAATGATTCAATTATACTCAGTACTGAATTCAATAATAATTCAATAATAATTTCTAAGCGACAGCTTAGAAAACTAGTTATTTATGTAAATCATCCATTGTCTTAATACTGCTCTCAATGCTTCTCAATCCTGAATCTTAAACAACTGCTAATAGATAAATACACTAACATCATCTCGCCCACAATCCCCTTGCCCCATTAGCCACTTAAGGGTAAAGATAAAAGAAAATGTAGCTGCTGAGAAGCAGGATGTGGAAGGGTCAGGTCCTCCACTGCTGACATTTATCTTTTCCAAGGAAAATACATTTTAAAATTAGAAGATGAGTTTATATTCACTATGGGTATCTAATCATAGTTTGAAGGCAAGGAGGTCATCTTGCCAATGAGAAGAACCTTAATTTTTCAATACAGAGAGTAACCCTAAACAAAACTGAAAATACTTTCTTATTCCTTAAACAGCCTAATCTCCAAACATCTCAGCCTAGAGCCAACTGGGGACAAAAGAATGTTTCAAAGCCACTGTCAAGAAGAACACTCAAAATCATTCACCTCTTGTTCTCTTGGTATATTTAGAAAAGGAGATATTCAGGAGCAGACCCTATAGACCCTTGATATGACAACAGTGGAGAATTCCACACAATATGGTGGGAATCCCTTTATAACCATGGATGAGAGAACAGGACTATGATCTATGTTACAGTTCATGCTATATCAGGCTTGTCTCAGTATAGGAAGTTTGGATAAGACATTTTTGGCACATGATAATAAATCAGATTATGTACTCTAAGGTCTCCTTATTCTAAAAGCCATGCTAATTCTGAGTCTGGGTAAGAATAAAATTTTCTATAATGTGGTCCATTAATCTCTTACCTGGCAGTGTTGCACTTCATCAGCCAGGACATGGATAACTGATTGGGGCCCACCTTTCACACCAAATAGGTCCAGTTCATCTAATGCTTCCAGGGCTGCCTGCGAAGGATAAAGAAACAAAGAACATTTTTACCAAAAGATATATTCTTCTCCCTTTACCCCAGTATCAATCAGTGCATATGAAGTCATTTTGAATATGCTCAGAAGAACAGAAAAAACAATGTAGCATTTTTTTTATTCCCAGGGGCCTGTGAATTTTTCTTTGCCTCCCATATTTTTCCAGAGACAGTTAAGATGGAGGTTGTAAGCTTCCTTTCATGATAAAAACCCTCAACAAATACAGTGTGGAATAAATATACCTGAACATAATAAAGCCCATAAACATCAAACCCCACAGCTAACACTTGCTGTGAAGAGCACTGGGTGATATATGGAAGTGTTGAATCACTACTTTGTACACCAGAAACTAATATTACACTGTATGTTAACTAACTGGAATTCAAATAAAAAGCAGTGAAAAATTGAAAGCTTTTCCTCTAAGATCAGGAGAAAGACAAGGATGCTCTCACCACTCTTATTCAACATACTATGGGAAAATCCTAGCTAGAGCGATTAGGCAAGACAAGGAAATAAAATGCATCCACATAGGAAAGAAGTAGTAAAACTGTCATTATATAGAGAGGATATGATCTTATATATAAAAAATTATAAACTCAACCTCAAAATGTTGGAACCAATCAATGAATTCAGTAAAGTTACACGATATAAAATTAACATACAGAAATCAATGGCGTTTATGTACATTAACAACAAAAAAAATCTGGAAAAGGAAATAGAGAAAACTATCCCATTCACAATAGCATCAAAAGTAATAAAATACTTAAGGATAGATTTAACTAAGATCTGTACAATGGAAACTACAATACTTTGATGCAAGAAATTAAAGACACAAATGGAAAGATATTCCATGTTCAATGTATTAGAAGAAATAATACTGTTAAAATGTCCTTACTACCAAAAGCCATCTATAGATCTGATGCAATCCTTATCAAAATTCCAATGGCATTTTTCACAGAAATACAAAAACAGTCCTAAAATTTGTATGGAACCACAAGACACCAAATAGCCAAAGCAATCATGAGAATGAAGAATAAAGCTGGAGGCATCACACATCCTGATTTCAAACTATATACTACAAAGCTATAATGATTAAAATATTACGGTATGGGAATAAAAATATACAAACAGACCAATGAAACATAATAAGCCAGAAATAACCTCCTGCATTTACAGTCACTTAGTATTTGCAGAAAGAATAGTCTCTTCAACAAATGGTGCTGGGAAAACTAGATAACCACATACAGAAAGATGAAATTGGCTCCCTGCCTTACACCTTCACAAAAATGAACTTAAAATGGACTAAACATAAGACCTGATACCATAAAACTTCTAGAAGAAAACATAGGAGAAAAGCATCTTTACATTGGTCTTGGCAATGATTTTTTAGGTATGATGCCAAAAGCACAAACATCAACAAATGGTATTACATCAAACTAAAAAGTTTCTGCACAAAAAAAGATACAATTTAAAAAAATGAAAAGGCTATGTATGGAATAGGAGAAAATATTTACAAACTGCATCTGATAAGAGGTTAATATCTAAAATATGTAAAGAACTCATACAATTCAATAATCAAAAGACAATTCAATTAACAAATGAGCAGAGGAATTGAATATATATTATTTCCAAAGAAGACATACAAACGGTCAATGGATACATGAAAAGATATCCAAAGTCATTAATCAACAGGGAAATACAAATCAAAACCACAATACAATACCACTTCACACCTGTAAGGATGGCTATTATTGGGACGTCTGGGTGGCTCAGTTGGTTAAGCGACTGACTCTTGATTTTGGCTCTGGTCATGATTTCGTGGTTCATGGGTTTGAGCCCTGCATCAGACTCATGAGGACAGTGCAGAGCCTGCTTGGGATTCATTCTCTCTCTCTCTCTCTCTCTCTGCCCTTCCTCTGCACACACACACCCCTTCTCTCTCTCAAAATAAATAAACTTAAAAGAATGGCTATTATCTAAAAGACACATGGTAACAAGTGTTGGCACGAGAATGTGAAGAAATGGAAACCCTTGTACACTGTTGGATGGAAGGCAAATTGGTTCTGCCACTATAGAAAACACTATGGGGGGCCCTAAAAAACTTGAAATAGGACTATCATATGATCAACCCGGCAATTCCACTCTTGGGAATACAAAGAAATGAAAAGAGGATATCAAAGAGATATATGTACCCTCATGTTTATTGAAGCATTATTCACAGAAGCCAATATGGAAACACTAGGAGTCTGTCACCAGGTGAATGGGTAAAGAAGATGTGATACACACACACACACACACACACACACACACACACACACACACACACAGGAATATCATTCAGCTATGAGAACAAAGGAAATCCTGCCATTTGTAACAACAGAGATAGAACTTGAAGGCATTATGTTAAGTGAGACAGAGAAAGACAAATACTGTATTATATCACCTCTATGTGAAAAAAGCCAAATACCAAAAAGTAGAGTAAAATAGTGGTTACCAGGGGTTGGGGGATAAAGGAATTAAGGAGATGTTGTTTAAAGGCACAAACTTGCAACCAGGAGATAAATAAGTTCTGGAGATCTAATGCACAGTACAGTGATTATAGACAATAATACTGTATTATCTAAGACTATTAATTGTTCCTACCACAAAAAGGAAATGATAATTACATGATGTGATAGAGGTGTTATGTAATACTTTGCTGGTAATCGTATTGCAATAAAAATGTATCAAATCAATATGTTGTACACTTCAAACTTACACAATGTTACATGTCAATTACATCTCAATAGAAATACATTTTTTAAATATATGGCATAAGCTAGATAAAGTTTAGCATTATCAAGTCAAGCATCACACTTTAAAAATAATTTGAACATGGCACAGATGAATTCGTAGTAATCGACTAGTGTGATGTGAGTACATAAGAAATACCACAACTTGTGTGGATATAAGATACTAAAATGCAAGAGCCATTAGGTATTGGCGCATCACTGAGTTTCCACAGAGAGGTGAATAGCCTAAAAGGCACTATGATTGACTTAAAGATGAAAGTTATTAGTCATCAAGGCAGAAGATGAGTTACCATGTTTTTTAAAAATTGAATTTACTTATTAATTTCTTGCTTTTCTGATTATAAAAGTATACCATACTTGGTACAGAATATTTTGAAAACATAAAAAGTATAGAGAAGGCAAAAAAGTCACCCAAAATAATGCTCATATTTTTGGCATGTTCCCTATTAGTTTTCTCTGCAAATCTGTCTATAGTTGAGATCATGTTTCATATAAAATTTGTTTAGGATACTACAACATGAATGTTTCTCTATATTATGAAAATTCTTTATTTCAACATAGTATTCACTCATATTTATTAAGCCATTTAACACCTGCTGGAAATTTAGGTTTCCTTTATTGTGTGCTTCTAATTGTGTTCTGTTTTTTAGGTTCCACATATAAGTGAAATCATATGCTGTTTTTCTTTCTCTGTCTGGTTTATTTCACTTAGTACAATATCCCTACCTCCATCCATGTTGTCATGAATGGCAAGATTTCACTTTTTCCTATGGGTAAGTAATATTGCATTTTATATGTGTGCATGTGTGTGTGTGTGTGTGTGTGTGTGTGTGTATCACATATTTATCCATTCCTCTGTAGATGGACACTTAGGTTGTTTCCATATCCTGGCTATTGTAAATAATGCTGCAATAAACATAGGGGTATATATATATCTTTTAAAACTCAATCTGTGTCTTTTGGCAGGAGAAACTTAAATTAGGCCATGTGTATTTATCATTATAATATGTTTGATCCTATTCCTGCTATCCTATTTAATGCCTTCTTGCTGTCTCCAAAAATAAGAGCTGAAATTAAGGCAGTAGCAGTGGGAAGGAAAAGGAGGAGTCAAATAGAAAGGTAGTGATGATGATGATGATGATGATGATGATGATGATGATGATGATTATGATGATGATATGTGGGATGCAGGAGAGTGAAGGGGTTCAGGATTGACAGATGGTCCCTGATATCAAGTTGTGTCAACTGGTGTATAGAAGGGGCAAGGCCTCTTTTTATTTTTGTAATGGTAGAGAAGATGAATTTAGTTTAAGATATGTTCTCAGAGGTCTCTGTGGTATATATAATTAGAGCTATGTGACAAAAGCAGTTGGATATATAAATCTGGATATTATGAAAGAAANCCCCTTGCCTGTGTTTTAAAAGAACAATTTGGGGGCACTTGGATAGCTTAGTCAGTTAAGCATCCGACTCTTGGTTTCAGCTCAGGTCATCATCTCATGTTTTGTGAGTTCAAAACCTGCATTGGGCTCTGTGCTCACAGAGTAGAGTCTGCTTGGGATTCTCTCCCTCTCTGTCTGCCCCTTCCCCGATTGTGTTCTTTTCCTCTTTCAAACTAAATAAACTTTAAAAAAAAAAAAAGAACAACTTGATTTTAGTCCAAATTCATGTTAAGCCTTTATCTATGGCAAAGGTGTACTTGGTATAAATAAAGCAAGGAAAATTACCTTTGCCATTCCAACTGAACTGGCATTCAATTCTGAGATTCCTTGGTTGGTCTTGTCTCCACGTTCCCATATCCCAAAGTCCTAGCATAAAATAACCAACATACCATTAGCAAGTCATTACTACTAAATGTTTACTAGACACATAACCCTTGAATAAAAGGCTAATAGTAGCTAATTTGCCATACATGTGTGTACCCACAATGCTTATTAAGGAGATATCAATGAGTTGGGCTGCTTCCTAGCTATTTTCCCAGTATCTTTAAATTCTATTGGGACCTCCAAGATGTTGGAAGACTCCTCAACAGTTGATCAAGTCAAGAACTATAACTCAGTTCATGTAGAAAAGTGCTTCTCAAAATTTTTCATCAAAGCAGATACCTAGGGGTTCTGGATGATGGAGCTTAAACAGCAGTCCAGTGTTCTATCTTAAATATATATTCTAATTTTACTCTCTATTGGCACTGACAATGTATCATGCACTAACCTATGCACTTTACACTGCTACCTTCCTTATTACATTTATCTATATTTTATAGATGATGAAACTGAAGTGCAAAGAGAGGTTAAGTGACTCACTCACCCAAGGTCACACAGCTAATAAGTGATAGAGCTAGGATTAGAGTCCAAGTACTCTCAGTCCAAAGTGTAAATTCTTAACTGTAGCTTTATGTAGCCCTTTGATAATGTAATAACATTTAAAATTACTTTTTAAAAACTTTTTTATTTAAAAGAACTTCAGAGTTACAGAGAAGTTACAAAAACAGTACATTGAGTTCCCATAGACCTTTCACTCAACTTCCCCTAATGTTAACACCTGACATAACCATAGTACAATTGTCAAAGCTAAGAAATTAACATTAGTACAATGCTAGTAACCAACTTATGGACTTTCTTAGGTTTCCACCAGTTTTTCCACTAATAGCCTTTTTATGTTCCAAGATCCAATCCAGAATACTATGCTGTATTTGTCATCCCTCCTTGGTCTCTTCTAATCAGTTAAGGTTTTTCAAGTCTTGTCTTTCATGACCTTGACACTTTCTGAAGATCAGTGGTCAGACATTTTTATAGATTTCCCTCAATTTAGGTTCACCTGATGCCTTCTCTTGATTATATTAAGACTATGCATTTCTGTCAAGAATACTACAGATGCAGGGTGCCTGGGTGGCTGAGTCAGTTAAGTGTCTGACTTCGGCTCAGGTCATAATATCATGGTTCGTGGGTTCAAGCCCTGCATCAGGCTTTGTGCTGACAGCTAGCTCAGAGCCTGGAGCCTGTTTCAGATTCTGTGCCTCCCTCTCTCTCTGACCCTCCCCTGCTCACAGTGTCTCTCTCTCTCTCAGAAATAAATAAAACATTAAAAATTTTTTTTAAAAATCTGAAAAAAAAAGAATACTACAGATGCTATGATGTGTCCTTCTCACTGCATCACATCAGAGAGTACACGGTGTTGCTATGACTTATTGTGGTGATGTTAACCTTCATCACATGGTGTCTGCAGGGTTTCTCCATGCTACTGCTTTGTTAATATTCTCTCCCTTGTGATTAATTACTGTCTTGAAAAATATACTTTATAACTCTGCAAATATCCTGTATCTCCTCAAATATCTACCTGCTAATTTAGCATCCATTGGTGAATCTTGTTTGTAACAATTATTACAGTGGTATTTCAATGGTGATATTTTAGTTCCTTAATTAACTCTACAGTCATTAATTGCAATTCTCCTCTAAGGAAGAGCTGTTCTTTCTCTCTCATTTATTTCTATTAGTATGAATTCATAAATATTTAGGTTATTCTCTGGATTATAACAAAATATTATCATTATTTGTTTTGTTGCTCAAATTGTTCCGGCTTTACCCATTGGGAGTTCTTCTGGGTTGGCTCCTATGCCCTTTTGACATGCCCCATTCTTTTTGAACACTTCCTCACTTTCTGTCACTACAAGATACTGCAGTTTCATCCTGTGATTTCCTCAGCTCACCCCTTCAATCAACCACTTCTACAAGGAATCCTACTTTCTCTTATTACAAGATGAGCAGTTAATCCAAGACCGAGGGACAGGTACTCATTGTCACTGTGGTGCCATTGCTTCTACACTCTCTCAATAAACAGAATTTGGAAATACTCATGTGTAAACATGCATGTGTGCATGCAAACACACACACACCTATACCTGTGTCTATATATACCTTAAATGACTTTTACATCAAATCTCTTAGTTAAAGTGAAGCTTCTGTAAGGTGAGCCATATTTATCCATGGCTAGCTTCACTTGTCCCCAAACCCCACTCTACTCTAATTTGTGCAGCAAAGATTAGACTATGAGAAGGCACACATATTGTTAATTCTGCTGTAATCTCTGGCTGCAATGGAGAGTCCAGAGAACTTTGACTTGTATCCTGGACCATAGCATGCCTATGGTATCAGAAGGCAAAGGGACCAGTCAACAAATAATGTAGCTTGCATCAAATATGTTTATGGTAAACTTCTCCATCTGGCAAATAAGGAGTTACAGGTCACAGATTTACCCTCCCATCTAAAACAGCTAAAAATAATCTAAACAAATTAAACGTTTTAGATGACTAAAAATACCTGGACTACTTATGACAACCAGCTTCAATACAATGAACATTATGGAGTGAAGAACAGTGATCCCTGAAACAGGAGATGTTAAATATATCATGATTTAGTATAAACATATGTCCTGTGGTAGTTGTAAGAAAAAGGAACTATTTTTTGTATAGTAGATACAGAAGCAATGTCTACAGATAATATTAAACATATGGCCAAATTTTATTTCTAAGTAGCTAGCTGACTCATTATACTCCCTAGCCATCTTGCTCCTGTTTTTTAGACCACAACCTAGTTCCAGGTTCCCAAATACATAACACAGGATATTACAGAGTTTGAAAAGAATGGATGCATAGCATCTTGACCCTCTTGCTTCTATACTTCCTTGGAAAGGAGGCAAACAGAGGATGACAGAGCTTAGTAAAGAAAAAGGCTGAAGGCGATTTCTGCCAGAAGCCTTATAGATTGGTTCACTATGAGGTGCAGCATTAAGAGAAAGAGCAGGTTGTCTAGTATTTTTAAAAACATCATATGGTTAGGGGCATCTGAGTGGCTCAGTTGGCTAAGCATCTGACTGTTGGTTTTGGCTCGGGTAATGATCTCATGGTTTGTGAGTTCGAGCCTGGTATCAAGCTCTGTGCTGACAGCTTGGAGCCTGCTTAGGATTCTCTCTCTCTCCCTTTTCCCTCTCTGCCCCTCCCCACATGTGATCTCTTTCGCTCTCTCTTTCTCTCTTCAAAAGCAAATAAAGTTAATAAAAAATTTTAAAAATAAAACCATCATATGTTTAAAATTAATTCTAAAATGAGTACTTACAGCAGTTTTATATGCAGCTTCAATGTAAAATACAAGATTCTGTATGAAATTGACCTCATCTAGGCTGTGGATGATATGAAGTCCTGAAGGAAAAGACAGTAAGGATATAGAGCTGGTCAATTATCACTATAGGCTTTCAGGCTGCCAGAGTAACTGACTGATCCCATTACTCTCAAGTAATCCTATTCCTGCTTTTGGTACAGTGAGAGGCACTTTGATTCCTTAACCATATATGTTGGAGATAATTTTAAGTATATCTGTCTTATTTTTCTTAATGGCTAAACAACATTCCACTAAATGGCTATTCATATAACCAGTTCCCTACTGAAAACATTTAGGTTGCACTATAACCAATACTGTAATGAATATATATATATCTTCATGCACATGTACCAGTATGTCAAGGTAAATTCTTTTCTTTCCCAAGGTAAATTCTTAGAAGGATTGCTCACAGATTTATGCATATCATTTTTTCCCAACATTGTATTATGAACATTTTCAAACAAACAAAAAAAAGGACAGAATTTTACAATGGACATCTATAGGCACATCATCTAGATAGATTCATGCATTAACATTTTACTGTATTTTCCTAACATATATGTATCCAACCATCCATCAATCCATCATTTTTGATACATTTCAAAATAAGTTGCAGGGCACCTGGGTGGCTTAGTTGCTTAAGCATCCGACTTCAGCTCAGGTCATGATCTCACAGTTTATGAGTTCGAGCCCCGTGTCGGGCTCTGTGCTGACAGTGCGGAACCTGGAGCCCGCTTTGAGTTCTGTGTCTCCCTCTCTCTCTGCCCCTTCCCTCCTCACACTCTGCCTCTCTCTCTCTCTCAAAAATAAATAAACATTAAAAAAGTAAGTTGCAAATATCAGTACACTTCCCCCTGCTCACCATGTGCATTTTAAATGTTGATAATCATCACCAAGTTATTCTGCAAAGAAGTTCCACAGTTTACCTACCAATCAGCACTGCCTGCCTGTTCCCCATACCCTTGTCAACAGAGGCTTTAATAAAAGTTTTTGATCTTTGCCACTGTAATGGATGAGAAATAAAATCTCCTTGTAATTTAATTTGCAGTTCTTTTATTGTGGGTAAGATTTTGAGTCTTTTTATATGTTTATAAGCCATCTGCATTTCTTTTCCTATGAACTGCTTGGTGGAGTCCTTCACCAATTTCTATTCAATTGCTGGTTATTCTGTTACTGATGTATCAATGAATATTAAGGAAATTATCCTTTTACCCATCATATGTGTTGCAAGTATTTTTCCTAGTTTGAACTCTGACTTTGTTTACAGCATAGTTTTCTTCTCATAAACTTTTTTTTTTTTAATAGTTTTCTTCTCATAAACTTTTATGAAGAAGCTTTATTCCATGAATGTTTCTGGTACTTCTACAATTTCAATTTTTGCATTTAAATCTTTGAGCTATGGACAGATGTTTTGAATGAGAACTCTGTAGCTTTAAGAACCCCAAAGGACTATATGATCCATATCCTCAGACTGCAAATTCTTCCTGATGCATGGTCTGTCAAAACTAGCAACTGCAGCACTGGGCAGCAGTGGCAGCCAGGTCTTTCTTGTAGCAACAAATGACTTCAACCTCTTGGACAGAGAGGAAAAAAGAGAAGAGATGGTAATATTGGACATTAGCTTCACAGCCTTATCTTGTCTCCTTGCTTATGCAGACACTGAGAGTAGGTAGGGGGTATGAAACTGCTTTTGTCCATCTCTCAGACTTGTGACACAGCTAACGAATAGAATAGAACTGCCCCATTTCTTTTTTTTTTTTTTACAAATAGTTTATTGTCAAATTAGTTTCCACATAACACTCAGTGCTCATCCCCACAAGTGTCTTCCTCCATGCCCATCCCTCCTCCCCCCCAGAACTGCCCCATTTCTATCACCTGTCCCTTTGCTCATGATATTAAATGGCCTTCTCCATATCTTGAAATCTTAACTGCTCTTTCAAGGCCCAGCTCAAATTCTATCTCTTCTGTGATGCTGCCATTGAGTCCTCTCTTCTGTGTTTCAAAGAATTTTATTTTCCTTGCTCTTATGAACTTACTTTTTACTCTGCACTATAAATAAATCTGTACCTAAATTTGAAGGAGCCATTTCTTATTTATATTTACAGTCTTTAAAATATCTCACATAGCATTGTACATGGTATTACATAATATTAAACAGTAGGCAATAATGCAATAATTATTTATTGAATGATCTTAACCCTGTTAACCACAGGAGAGGGACCTGTCTTTTGAGGCAACATCATACATTTCAGGACCTCTGCATCCTGTCCCCTGTAGAGCTGAAACACTGCTTGTAGAACAGAGGGTACACACAGATGCAATAAGGTAGGGCTGGGTAAGGCCAAAGAAGGCAGTGCTATTTAAAACACACTAAATGGGGGGTGGTGCCTGGGTGGCTCAGTTGGTTAAGCATCTGACTTCTGCTCAGGTCATGATCTCACTGCATTGGGCTCTACGCTGACAGCTTGGAGCCTGGAGTCTGCTTTGGATTCTGTGTCTCCTTCTCTCTCTGCCCTTCTCCCACTTACACTCTATCTCTCTCAAAAATAAATAATAAACATTTTTAAAAATTAAAAAATTAGAACAAGAATATTCTGGGACAGGGGCTCCTGGGTGGCTTAGTTGGTTAAGCGTCCGACTTTCGCTTAGGTCATGATCTCGCAGTTTGTGGGTTCGAGCCCCGCGTTGGGCTCTGTGCTGACTGCCAGCTCAGAGCCTGGAGCCCATTTCGGAGTCTGTATCTCCCTCTCTCTCTGACCCTCCCCTGCTCACGCTGTCTCTCTCTCCTAGAAATAAATAAAAATA
Organism: Crocuta crocuta; assembly: GCF_008692635.1. Taxonomy (NCBI): domain Eukaryota; kingdom Metazoa; phylum Chordata; class Mammalia; order Carnivora; family Hyaenidae; genus Crocuta; species Crocuta crocuta. The sequence goes on along the minus strand of NW_027533086.1, from coordinate 32,529 downwards.
TTAAAAAAAAAAGAATATTCTGGGACAATTCTCACCCTGAATGCCCTTAGTACTCAGGAGCTCTATACCCAGATAGGAAGATAAAGAAATTGGAATATCAACAATGTGGTATTCTGAGTACATTTACTTAGTCAGGAAGATCTGGGAAAGGTCCTGTTTAATTTACAAATGGACTGTAATCATATTCATTGTCCTCCCCAAGTTAGGAGAAATAAAAGGGAATTATGTTGGTTCTTACATTTTCCTTTTTCAGGTGAAACATCTAATGCTAATAACAAAACCATCTGAAAAGGGTATATTATTCAATAATAAAATAAATACTTGAATTCTGATTCCTAAATTAATTCCCTTAAGATAATTTAGATGTCTTAAGATAGATGCCTTGTTTATCACATTTACATAGAGTAATATAAAGTAGGTGGTTCAATTTATGTTAATATTTGATTGTAGGCTGTTCAGTGAAGAACACTAGAAGCAATAAACTGTAGCCCTTCTTTCCCATCTCATGGTATCTGAGGATTGATAAAAGATAAAAATACCCATCTAAAGAAAATCTACCCCAGATTTCCTAGTTCTCAATTAAAAAAATTAATTTGTACCCCAGACTTGTTTTTCAATGGAAAAGCATACTAACTAGACCTCAAAGAGTTGTTTCTCTGTATAAAATTCGCAAAATAGTATTTTCCCACTGTGTATCTTTGAGCAATGTGAACAGCTATGTTATTTTCTGGTCAACAACACCTTTGGAGAAGCCACATGCGCCAGAGCCAGTGCTCCACCAGCAGCAGCTCCCGGTAATTCTGTCCTGGTACTAACCTGAAGCAGTCATTTGTGCTAAGAAGAGCAGGTACACGGAGGTAGCATCCAACTGCAGGTGTCCCCACTGGTCATCACCCACTACGGTGCCACAGGTTTTGGTATTGTACTTGGCATGGAGGCTATCCCTGGTACTCTGACTATACTTGAAGGATTCTACTTTATCCACCTGAAGAAAACAAGAACAGTGAAAGAAGGCTATGCAGGAAAGTCATTCCATATGCCACACTTCTGTAGTACTCTCACATATATCAGTGCATTTGGTTTTCAGGCAATTGTGGATATTTAAAATATGCAGTAACCTCTTTCTCCTGACAGTGCCACAACTAGAAAAGTCTGCTGATTCTGTTTTTCTTTTAAGTTAAACAATTGAATTATAAAATAATACCACTTAAAACCAGCTATTTCCTGCTCATTACCTCTCTTTTAGTTTTTAGATGGCTGTTTCGTCACATTGTAGACATAAACTGAGATGCCAGTGGTTGAGTGAAAACAGTCTAATGAGAGATAATTGAGTTGTAAAAAAGATGCATTTGTTCCTGAAACAGAGGTAGGAGTTTTGAAGGAAATTTGGACAAGGGGATATATTTTGAAGGAGTAATGAAAAGAGTGGGAGATAGATACATGGAGTGACAGAGTAAACGTATGAAAGAAAGCTGAAACCAGAGGTTAGAAAGGAAACACCGTGTAAGGGACAACTGGACAACTTAGTTCCTGAAACACAGATTTGATTATATGGGCATCTGATATATGACAATAAAGATTATACCTTTAAATATGGTTCATGAAGTTAGTGTCTTTAAACCTATTTGGTAAGGTAGAAAATACAAATATCTAAAATAACAAAAAAAAGTAGCAAAGAAGGGGAAAAGAGAAATGATGGCTATGAGACACCCCAATGGAGAGAGCATGGATAAAGAAGTTCAGAAGTCTGGAACTGATTTATTTTTATTTCCACTTTAGACTTGTGTGCTGGTAGATAGTCACTATATTAATCTGGACCTTGCTTGCTTCTTCTAATAAAATGTAATCTTGGTCTTAAGAAAATCAGTTTATCCCTTGGGTAAATTCCTAGCAGTGCTATTGCTGGGTCATAGGGGAGTTCTATTGTTAGTTTCCTGAGGAACCTCCACACTGTTTTCCAGAGGGGCTGTACCAGTTTACATTCCCACCAACAGTGTAGGAGGGTGCCCGTTTCTCCACATCCTCGCCAGCATCTAGAGTTCTCGGATTTGCTCATTTTAGCCACTCTGACTGGCGTCAGGTGGTATCTCAGTGTGGTTTTGATTTGTATTTCCCTGATGAGGAGTGTGGTTTATCTATACCATGGAATACTACATGGCAATGAGAAACAATGAAATCTGGCCATGTGTAGCAACATGGATGGACCTTGAGGGTGTTATGCTGAGCGAAATAAGTCAGGCAGAGAAGGACAAATATCATATGTTTGCACATATAGGAGGATTAGGAGGAACTTAACTGAGGAACAAGGGGAAGAAGAAGGGGGGAAATGGTGGGGGAAAGGGAGAGAGGCAAACCATGAGAGACTCTTGAATGCTGACAATAACTGAGGACTGATGGATGTGGGGTGAGGGGAGATGGGCATGGAGGAGGGCACTTGTGGGGATGAGCACTGGGTGTTATGTGGAAACTAATCTGACAATAAACTATTTGTAAAAAAATAAATAAATAAAAATAAAATGCTATATGCTAAAAAAAATCAATTTAGATTCAATGTGTGCAACGTGTGTAAATATCTCCTAGGTAGGATAAAAGTAAAACACTATTTTTGTAAAATATTTTTGATTAAAAACATTCATAAATCCAAAAGAATAACCACACACTGCTAAGAAATATTGGCAGTATATGTGACAAAATATTAATTTCCATAATGTACAGGAACTCCTCAAATAGTCAAGAAAGAAATAGCCGAAAAACAGGCAAAGGATCTAAG
>NW_027533086.1:28565-29587 GCF_008692635.1 Crocuta crocuta | reverse complement strand
CCTAAAATCTACAACACTGTCAAAAGGTTTTTCCTCTAACTTTTGTACCAAAATTCATTCGGTAGCAACACCTGACTGAGATTGACATGGGGGCTATTTGTAGTTTTTATTTGTTCCACTCAGTATGGAAATGCTTGCTACAGAGAAATTAACATTTTTGATAATCCAATACTGTTCTGGACCTTCTGAGAGCATAACATAATATATAGCACATGCACTGGACTGAAAAATCTGAAAACGTCTGAATTCTAAAATTTATCTGGAGCCAAGGGTTTCAAATGAGGGCTTAGAGGCCTGTGTCCTCTTTACTCAATGTCCAGAATTGCATGTACAGCAGTGATGAAGTATAGTAAAGAGCCATTTGTAGAGGGGAGAAACAGACTGAAATGAAACATGCTAGTGGTAACTGGGTGGTGAGACCACAGGTGACAGTTCACTCCTCGAACTACAAATTTTCTAAACTTAGTGTCCGCTGTTGGGGAAGTTGAAATAATATACAATGCAAATATTCCCTAAAGGGTAGAGACAGTATTACAATGTGCTTCTATTCCTGAGGGAGCTGGTACCGATGCCATACCTGTCGGATCATGCACTGCAGCAGTCCCCTCATCAGCTTCACTACACTCTGCAGAAATAAATGGAAACAAGACTGTTATAAACATCCCTAGATGCAGGAACACTTACTCAGCAATTGCAGTTGGTACATGACCTTTTGAAAACGAGTAACCCTATCCTGGGCTCCTATTTACATGGCATTTACTTTATAGGTACACAGAAGAGCTAAATTGCAGCTAAAAGTGGAATCAAAATCTGCAGTTGCTGCCTCCCTCAAGTAAAAAAAAAGTATCCCAGCTCCAACAGGCTTATGTAAAACCAAGCCAACCATCCTATTAGAGGACATTCCACCCAGAGAAAAGAGGCAAGTCAGCTCTAAACTCCTAAAGCTATGAGGGTATTCTAAAATAGTTCCTAGGGCCTAGAAAAGCCAACAGCATCACTTTTATTTTTTCTAAAGTAGCCCA
>NW_027533086.1:28321-28479 GCF_008692635.1 Crocuta crocuta | reverse complement strand
CCGACCTACCTTCAAGAGTTCACAGAAATATTTATCTGTACATTTTCCCTAAAGAGTAAATGAATTTCAACTCAGAATAAGTAGAAAGGGGATCTGTTAGTGTAACTCAACCTCATTTACATGAAAGAAAAAAAAAGCCAGTCTTCTAAAGTCTCCAG
>NW_027533086.1:28013-28266 GCF_008692635.1 Crocuta crocuta | reverse complement strand
CTCTTAAGTCTCCAGTCATCACTCTTTCTCTTACTAGGGCTTGGCAGTTTCTTTTTTTTAATGTTTCTTTATTTTTGAGAGAGAGATAGATAGTGAGCAGGGGAGAGGCAGAGAGAGAGAGGGAGACAGAACTACAAGCAGGCTCCATGCTCTCAGCACGGAGCCCAATGTGGGGCTTGAACTCATGAACTGTGAGATCTTGGCCTGAGCTGGAATCAAGAGTCAGATGCTTAACTGACTGAGCCACCCAGGG
>NW_027533086.1:26577-27886 GCF_008692635.1 Crocuta crocuta | reverse complement strand
TGGGTAGGCAATGTTTTAGAAAACATAGCGTCAAACAGCTTCTCCATTTCTTTTTTCATTTTTATTTTTTATTTTTTTAATTTAAATTCAAGTTAGTTAACATACCTAACCAAAGCGGTAAAAGATCTGTACACTGAAAACTATAGAAAGCTTATGAAAGACATTGAAGATGACACAAAATAAAATGGAAAAACAGTCCATTCTCATGGATTGGAAGAACAAATATTGTTAAAATGTCTATGCTACCCAAAGCAATCTACAGATTTAATGTAATCCCTATCAAAATACCACCAGCATTCTTCACAGAGCTAGAACAAACAATCCTAAAATGTGTATGGAACCAGAAAAGATCCTGAATAGTCAAAGTCATGTTGAAAAAGAAAACCAAAGCTGTACTCATCAAGGCAGTATGGTATCGGCACAAAAATAGATACACAGATCAATGGAATAGATTAGAGAACCCAGAAATGGACCCACAAATAAATGGCTTCTCCATTTCTTTAAGCTTTCTGTTTCACAGTCCAAAAGAAATATAATGAGGTTACTCCAGGGAATGCTAGCACAGAGGTGGCTTCAGGACATCTCTGAAAATTAATCTACTTAGAAGCCACAGCATTCTGTTATTCTTTCAAAACACTGAAGTGGGACTATGAGCAATAGGCATGGTATGGATAAGTACCTGTTAAGTTCTGCTCCAACTCTTTATGCAGTCTTTTATTAAGAAAGAGTAAAAAGTATTATCCTTGGGAGAGTTCCCTTTGTTAACTAATTGCTGTCTATAAATGGTACCCTCCCCTTACAGATCAAGGTAAGAAATTAAAAGGGTGCCTGGGTGGCTCAGTTGGTTAAGTGTCCAACTTCAGCTCAGGTCATGATCTTGCGGTTTGTAAGTTCGAGCCCTGTGTTGGGCTCTGTGTTGACAGCTCAGAACCTGGAGCCTCCTTCAGATTCTGTGTCTCCCTCTCTCTGCCCCTCCCATGCTCATGCTCTGTCTCTCAATTATAAATAAAAACATTTAAAAATTAAAAAATTATATATACATATATATATGCATGTGTACAATCAGGCAGTATATGATCTCATCACCTTTTATTTTTTAAAAATTTACTTCTTTTTTAATGTTTATTTATTCATTTTGAGAGCAGGGGAGGGGCAGAGAGAGAGAATCCCAACCAGGCTTCACGCCCGGCAGAGCCCGATGAGAGGCTCAATCTCATGACTATGAAATCATGACCTGAGCTGAAATACAGTCAGATGCTTAACTGACTGAGCCACTCGGGTGCCCCAGCTCTTCTCATCTTTTAAAGCA
>NW_027533086.1:25050-26320 GCF_008692635.1 Crocuta crocuta | reverse complement strand
TGAAGCATTTATTATAAACTAATAAAACTGGCTTCTTACCCCTATAAGAAAATCTCTATCATTACTTTGACCCTAATGAAAGAGACCATCCTTTTAATATACCCTGTTACAGAAAGCATCTGAACTATCTTCTACATGTCACCACATCCTCACAGGTTTCTATCACATTCTTTCAACTTTCTTGACCATCAAGCCTTGCTACCGCTGTCTACATTTTCTTTAACTTAAACAGCAAACCTGGGAATCATGGATCCCGTGGAGAATTCCTGATTCCACTTTGGTCTTCCTGGAACGGTCATTGGCGGTCATTTCTGTCCTCAAATTCCAACTTCCAAGCCAGGATACAATTAATAGAAAATATGGGGAGGTAGGAATGAGGGGAGGTATTTGTACTTTGTGTTCCTCTAAACTGGCCATTTTCGGTTTCAGTGATGTAGTTAGCATTAATTAGACATGTTTATTCACACACTAGAGCTTCTAACCTCATCAAATGACACCCTCTTCTTACCTACTCTTTTTGAGGACATGGATCAATATACAGTAAAACTGTGGATTTTGAGTTCTGTGAGTGTTCCACAAGATGAACAATGATCCCTAACAAATCTCATCTTGATAAACCAGTGATGTCTTGCAATACAAGTAGTATGTGACACCAAATGTCACGTAATCACAACTGAGCCAATGGTTCTCTCTCTTTCTCACTCTTGCTCTCACTCTCGCTCTCACTCTTGCTCTCCTCCTCCTTCTCCTGCTCCCTCTTCCTCTCACTCTGGGATTGTGGGTGATCATCAATGCAATGTCACATTTCTGTGAAATCCTCAAAAGGAGGCAAAATCAAGTGTCATTAGATAGGTTCCTTGTTGAAGTTGCACAAAACGAAAAAGATTCCATTGAGCCAATAGATAGCAGTGATTCCATTAGTGATAGTGAAAGTCATCCTATCCATATCCATAATAACCCTCCTCTCTCGTCTCCCTCATACCAGCCACGAAGGTTTTCAAAGGTAAGTGCAGGTTAATTTATTTTTTCTTTATATTTTATATTTTCTTTATTATTTTGTATGATATTACAGTATTATAATCATTTTTATATGAATATTTTTTGGGTTGTAGAATGAATCATCTGAGTTTTCATTATTTTTTATGGGGAAATTTGCTTTAATATACAAGTGCTTTGGATTAAAAGCATGTTTCTGGAACAAGTTATTCTTGCAAACCAAGGTTTTACTGTATTTGTAAATTGACTAAATAAGAATATATAACTATGTGCA
>NW_027533086.1:22678-24575 GCF_008692635.1 Crocuta crocuta | reverse complement strand
TATATTTATAATCAGATGTTTGTTGGGCATGTAAAGTATGCAAAACACTCTATCAGGCTTTGTGGAACATAAGGGAGACAGAACACATACATTAAAAAAAAAAAACACCTAAGCTACAAACATAGTCTATCTAACAACTACTAGTTATCCCTTAAAATCTAAATTCTCTGTGAATCCTTCCTTGCTTTGTTCAAGATAAAGACCGACATTCCTGCCTCTGTGTCCCACAGAACTTTGTACTGTATCTCCTATAAATATAGTAGCTACAATATCTGTCCTAATGTATTATTTAACTATTTGTCTATATATCTGTATCCCTCATTAGACTATGAACTTCTTAAGAAAAAGGGACAGAGACCAGGTTTAGAAATAAATGTTTAAGTCAATGGACTGAGTAGGCTTTATTTTTAAAACTATATATTCCATGTTTGCAAGTAATTCCTAAATGGCTCATCAAAAAAATCATAGGTGTGTGCATGTGTGTGCACGCATGCATGCATTTTGAGAGAGGGAGGATGTAAAGAAGACAAAATATTAACAATATAGTGAATCTAAAGAGTATATGCAAATATGCTCATTTTACTATTCTTATAACTTTTTATAAATTAAAAAATTTTTAAATAAGTTGAGAGCTAAATATAAACATTTTGTCCTATTTTTTTTTTTATATCTAGTACAGGGCCTGGCACATGTCCATTACACAAAGTCTGCTAAATGAAAAACTGAACATGTTGAGTAAGTGATCTAGAAGTTTCAAGAAAGTAGACCTGAGAAGGAAGTGATCATTGTACAACTGAATGGACTTATGAGGACAGAAACCACAGAAAAAGTGAGACTGGTGCTGGGCCTTGAATGGAGAGTATCAGTTCAGATTGGAAGAGAACAGGCATCATGGGTGGAAGAAACAATTTGTCAATATATTTGGAGGTAAGAATGTCTATGGCTTCCATGGAGGAAAAATTCAAAAAGACTTAATCTGAAGTCATGAGATCCAGGTTGTATTCACTGCACCACCAAATTCCAGCTTCATCTCCAAGCTTCAATCCCTTCACTTATAAATGGGGAAGATAATACCTAATTCACAGGGTGTTGTGAGAATAACATACTAATAACTATGGGGAAATACATGGTACAATAAAAAGTATTTACACAATTGTCAGGTATTTTTATTAAGGGACTGTTTTTAGAGGAATACTGAAGACACCAATTTGATTAGAACTGGGAGTGGATAATGCAAAACACCAAAATGATACAATTTTGAAAAAGCAGGCTAGGACCAAGCCCTAGAGAGTCTTGTCTATCAATCAAAACATATGGATTTTACTTGTAGGGAAATGAGCCACAGAAACATTGCTGAGAATGCAAATGATATAATTAAAATGTGTTTTTCATAACAGTGTTGTGATGTTGTGATCAAGGTTTAGACTATGGTTGAGGCAGAAGGGAACAGAAAGGAAGAGACGGATTAAAAAAAAATTATACGAATCAACAGACTTTGGTCTGCATGTATCAAAAGGTAGAAGGGCAAGTCAGAAATCACCCTAATGGCAGCACTTTTCAAACACTGTTTTATAGAACACTAGTCCAAGAAATTCTGGAAAGGCTGTAAACCCCACCCTCACTTTACATTCCAAACGCACATTAGTACATCAAAGGCTCAGAGAAATAATGGAGTAGAGACCTATTGTTTAACACATACACATATCCAAGTTTAGTTGACCTAATGTTCCATGCAATACACTTTGGGAAATTCTCTAAATAATGTTGCTCAGGTGACTGGTAGAACCAGATTACCATTGTTTGGTAATCTTTTTTTTTTAATTATTTATTTTGAGAGAGAGAGTGATGGGGGAGAGGCAGAGAGAGAGGAGAGAGAGAACCCCAAGTAGGCTCTGCC
>NW_027533086.1:21312-22447 GCF_008692635.1 Crocuta crocuta | reverse complement strand
CTCGTGAGATCATGACCTGAGCCTAAACCAAGAGTCAGATGCTTAACTGACTGAGCCACCCAGGTGACCTGGTAATCTCTTCTGTTTGTTTTTGGTAGGGAACATGGGGCTTCAGACACCCTGAGTTTGAGAAGACATAGGATATGTAGGTACTACTGAGCAGAAGACAATGAAAATAAGGGTTTGAAACTGAAGTGAGACCAGAGCTAAAGATGAAGTTCTGGAAGTCATTCATATAAAGGTAATAGTTAAACTCATGCAAAAAGGTAAGAGACTACACAAAGAGAACAAAACTGAGGAAGAAGCAGAACTGGAGGCATCCAAAGAGCTATCTCTATTTGTGTGCCTATTCATTTTTATGGGTGTGTGTCTTTATCCATGTGACTAAGAGGAAAGGGCATTTGTAAAAACATCTATGTGCATAATTATATTCTCACTCTAAGATAGAATAATCACCTAAACCCTTGTCTCCTAATTCTCTTTAGTTCTCTGACATTATTTCGCAGAGAGAAACCAATGTGAGAGTTGGAAGGAAGAGTAAAAATTATTAACAATCGGTTTAGGAAAATCCACACAGTAATGGAAAGTTGACAGGAAGTGGGAATTTCATCTCTGGATTTACTGAATTTAATCTATACTCATTTACTGGCCGTAAATCAGTAGTTATTATCCCTAGTTGCACTTTAGAATCAGTTTTTTAAAACTGAGGGCTGCTGGAGGGGAGGTAGGTAGGGGGAAGGGCTAAATGGGTGATGGNGTCCAGGGTGGGGTCCAGTAAAGGTATTTCTTAAAAGCTTCCCAAATGATTCCAATGTACAGTCAGAGTAAATTAGGGACAAATGTAGCTCACCACCTGTTTTGTAAATACAGCTTATCTCTGGCTGCTTTTGTGCAACAACTTAAGTGCTGAGTAGTTGGGCAGAGATCATACATGATCCACAATGCCAAAAATATTTACTATGTGGCCCTTCACAGAGATGATTTTCTGATCCCTGGTCTGAATTAACTGAGTCAGGTTTGAGAAAAGTTAATGAGACCTAATAATAAAATCTGTTTTAATTCACAATGCAAGTTCACAGAAATTTTAGGATTCCCAGAGAAATGTTCCTTTTCTGAAGATGCTTCAAGGTTTTTA
>NW_027533086.1:20094-21215 GCF_008692635.1 Crocuta crocuta | reverse complement strand
AATGAGGTATTATGGAAAATATTTTGGGGTTCTGTTAAAAATTATTTAATGAAACATTAAAATTTTAAAGAAAACAACTCAGTGTTTCCTTAAATTTTCCCCCTTCTTCTGTTAACAGAAGAATTCTTTCTTCCCGGACTACTGAAGGAAAAATTTTAACTTTGTAGAATGATTAGTCATTAAGGANNTCCTCTGTATTTAATATCTAGCAAAACAAACAAAATACTGAGCTCAAAACAGCCAAACATTATAGTAGGATGCAGAATTTCAGGGGTGGAGGGAGGAACAGGATTACAGGATTTTTTTAAAATACTCCTCCATATTTTCCAAATTCTTACAATGGTTATGTATTATTTTTATAAGCCATAAAAATACTGATCTGTACTTCCTGAGTGAGAGCAAAAACTCCAACAATTTTTTTCTGATGGACTTAAGTCCCTCCCAATAAGTGGCTTGAAGGAATGCTTACTGTTGCAGAGGACAAAATGGTGAAACTTCCCTATTGCCAAGGACTGCAACCCTGCAACATGTTGATGCCGCTAAAAAATAGCCAAGTCTTGGGGCACCTGGGTGGCTCAGTTGGTTGAGCATCTGACTTCACCTCAGGTCATGATCTAGCGATTCCAGAGTTTAAGCCCCACATGGGGCTCACTGCTGCTGTCAGAGGAAAGCCTGCTTCAGAGCCTCTGTCCCTCTCTCTCTCTGCCCCCCCCGCTTGTGCTCTCTCTCTCAAAAAAAAAAAAAATAACCAAGTCTCAATATTCTGATTTACAGATGAAGACTAGAGTTCAGATTACCTAAGTCTGAGAGATACCACTTGAGCAGATGGCTAGTGTAGAATCTTCTCCACTAGTGGAAAATAATTCACATGTACCTTACAATTGACAGCAGAGTATCACAACATTAAGAGACCCATGTAGCCCAGAATATCATTTTCTTGGTCATTCAAGAGAACAGAGCACCCTCTGTCTAAACAGTTCTATAAAGGGTGCTACTTTACTGACAGGAAGGCCCTTAAAAGTTGGCTTAAAGGCATCTGCTGATTCTGACCTTATTTTGCTAAGGGAGAGGGACAGGCTCTGAAACAGTGCTCATAGGTATAAAATTCGACAAATAAAGTA
>NW_027533086.1:17881-20062 GCF_008692635.1 Crocuta crocuta | reverse complement strand
TCACCTATTGATGAGCACTGGGTGCTATATGTAAGTGATGAATCATTGAATTCTACTCCTGAAACCAATGTTGCACTGTATGTTAACTAACCATAATTTAAATAACCATTTGCAAAAGAAACAACAACAAACAAATATCACCTATAATTTTCAAAAATGAAGTAAAATGATAGATAACATGCCCTGAACATTCTTCTCAATGAGAATAAATATGCTGGAGACTGCAAAATACCTTTCCTTAGAAAGAGGATTATAAATTTCAGCAAAGATCCCATGATAGGCTTTTCCATTATAACAGAACAGACTGTGCCCTCTCCCCCTGAATCAGCAAGTTTCAAGTTTCCAGTACACACACACACACACACACACACACACACACACAATCAGTACAATACAGGAAAGCTTTCTGGAATGTAATTTCAAGATGGTGAATAAAGAGGGAGAAAGGCAAAATATGGTTCTTTTAGCTCCTTTGAGCTACATTTCTTTAAATCCCCGCTCCCCATTCCACCTCCCAGCCCTACTACCACACACAGCTCCAGATCGCTTTGTATATTTATTCTGAGTACCTGCTCCAGTTCATAGGCCTTTGCCTTGTCCTCATCCCGGTCTGCATTCTTCCGATAGGCCAGGCCCAAACCCCACACAGCCAAGATACTGTATACATTATCTCGGACCCAGGCATCTTTCTGATCATAGCTGGCTGGAAGCAAGCCAGTCACTGGATTCTGCAAGACCAAGAAAAATAGGACAGGCAGGTAACTATAAGGTGTTAACATGAGGAGACCAAATCTATCAAATGGGCTACTGAGGGACTTTGGTCTTTCTTCTACTTCACCACTCTTTAGTTTTGTAACCTCTTCTGACCAAGTGCAAGCAAATGCTATCTTGGATAAGGTGGAAATGCCGGCTGATGCCTCTGTTAAAAGAGAGGCACTGTTTTAACTTTCCAGTTAGAAAGAATAAACTATCAATGAAAACCCAGCATTATAGGACTAGAAAAAATATATAATTAACAGTGTATACAAGGTATCTCAAATCTTCATAACGGTCTAGTCTTAAGATGGCTAAATGTTCCCCTACTTCGTTTCTTTGGCTGGAGGGCAAGAAGATGACCCCCAAACCTGAGGCAAGGGAGGGAGGTGTCAATAAACAAGCTTCAACACATTTTTCAGCTGTGCCCCTGACACCCCACTGTGGCTTCAGGGATGGAGGGAGGGGGAACGCTTAGAAGCCAAGGCTCAGGGCTCACGGCTAAAGGTGCTTGATGCTAGTTCTGTTCTTGGCCCAACACCCATCTTTTCTTCAGCGTTCTCTACGGCTTCCCCAGCTAAGGTGCGAGAGAAACTTCTACACACACACACACACACACACACAAACTCACACACACCAGGGGTGGGTGTCACCCAGCAGTGTCTGTCTAGGCCATCACACTGCACACCCTCGGTGATTACAGGCACCGCTTCACTTACCTGATGGCACAGAATGGTCTGATGCACAAGCCGAGCGTAGCCATCCAGTCGGACCCCAGAGTTACTTCGGCTCCTCATCGCACCACGTTTCCAATCCCCTCAAGAGAAACTGCCCGAGTGCTACAGGGGCCCTCGGTCCTCCAAGTTAGGAGGCTCCAATGCAGCTCCACCCTCCCGGGCGAGGGGGGAAGGCCAAATGCCAGGCCCCAGCAGAGCCCTCCCACCGCTCAGGCCTGGAGCCGGCAGTCCACGCGCCAGAGGCCTTTGGAACCCCANCCCTCATCCGCCCCGCCCGTGCGGGGGCCCCAGCACCCCCGCGCGTTCCGCGGTCAAGAATGTGTCACCGTAGGCAGTATGCTTTCAGAGGTTTATTTTCGAAACGCTTCCCATCACTATTTAAGTGTTCTACACTTGCGGTGCACGCAGGATATTGAGGAGGCTGTTTCTTCTGCCAGCCTGGTTTTGGGAACCGATGGGAACTTCTGACCTAAAAGGCAAGACGCACACTGGCGTTAAGGGTCTAAAGAATCGGAATCTCTAGGGTTTTATTGTATTTTGTACTTTTGACTAAAAGAACAGCTTGAACTCCTCACTTTGACCCAAACCAAACAAAGAAGAACTCCCTAAGGTACTTTATTCCTTAGCAACTGGTGAAAAGCCAGGCCCGGGAAGGAGGGGGGCGGGGCGCGCTGGGAGAGAACAGAGCCTC
>NW_027533086.1:15541-17833 GCF_008692635.1 Crocuta crocuta | reverse complement strand
GCCCGCACCCCGCTGGGTGGCCCCCCTGGGGCTATTACTCCCTCCGTTTGCTGCCCTCAACCCCAATGTTTGATCTCTGCTTATGCAAAGCCTGCACTCGCTTTTCAAAGTTCGGCTTAAGGACCAAACTGCTCTCTAACTCTCAGGGTAAGAGAGTTAGACTGATTGACCTTTCAAATCCAACCCGGAGAATCTGTGATTCGAAGCCTTCCCTAGCTACCCCAGACTACAATGATTTTTCAGTGTCATTTATCTTTTTATTTCTCTAAATTCATTTTCATTTATATTTTTATTTCTCTAAATTTAGTGTATTCCCTCGTAACTTCCCTCCGTTTCAACACCCCCTCACCTCTGTCCAAGTTAACCTCAAGTCCGGCAGAGGGAGGTAATTAGCAAATATTTGTTAATGTTAATGATGAAGAATGAGAAAATGCTCAAGAACTCAGACCTGGAACTTTCAGTTTCAACAGCCAGTCGGTGATACAGTTAGGTGAAGTGGTACACTTAGTATTATTCTCAAGCAAATAGTTTCCATTGCAGTCGTCACTAGCTACGCAAATGCCAGGACTGGCAAATAACAAGCCACTTCAAGGCCCAAGTGCTCAGAGGGAGAAAAAGTCTTTCCAGGGAAAGCTACTTCATTTTGGCGGAAAGAGTGCTTGACCCTCCCTGCACTGCCCCCAATCCCTGACATCTTCCTTTCAGCCTATAGCCTAAGAAGCCTTGTCTCTGTGTTTCTCCCCTTCAAGCCCCTTCCCTCTCTTTTTCTTCATTTAAAAATCTTTTTAAAAATACTGAAATAGGGGTGCCCGGGTGGCTCAGTCGGTTGAGCGTCCGACTTCGGCTCAGGTCATGATCTTACAGTTCATGGGTTCGAGCCCCACGTCGGGCTCTGTGCTGACAGCTAGCTCAGAGCCTGGAGTCTGCTTCAGATTCTGTATCTCCCTCTCTCTCTGACCCTCCCCTGCTCACGCTCGCTCTCTCTCTCTCTCAGAAATAAATTTTAAAAAAAACATTTTAAAGAATACTGAAATAATAGGTGCTCACCAAAGAAAACTTGAAAAGTATAGAAAAGTAAAGCAAATCACCCATAAGTCCTTCACACACACAACCACCTATTAATAATTTAGTGTAATTTTCTGTTTGTTTGTTTGTTTTAGTTCTTCTGCATGGGGCCTACCCCACTCTAAATTATTTAGAAGTATAAATAGATTAGGAATACCAAAGGTGGGGTGTCACCAAGAAAGGTAACTGACAGGCTGGCTAACAAGAGGCCTTACTCGATGGCATTACCTTGGTGCTTTCAACCTCAGTGCAGGCTGGGTATTCAGTCACTCAGTCTTTGAAACTTGATCTCCTCAGTGTCCCAGAACTGGTCAGACTCAGGAGGCTGACTCATGCTGATTACCTTATGAGACTGATGTATGAAAACCGGAATGCTGGTTGATAATGAGAAATGGAACTGTGACCGTTTATTTTGGCCTCATCACCAGATTCCTTCCCTTAAATAATGTATACGCCATACTCTTTTCCAAGTGCTATTTTGTATTATATAATAGCTATATGAAGTAAGTACTATTATTAATCCCATCATAGAGATGGAGAAACTAGGGCACAGGAAGACTAAGTAATTATCAGGTCTGCTCTGTGTTGGCTTCACTGACTCCCCTTTTTCTATGCTTCCATGGCTCAATAACACATTGTTTAGATATGTCAAAGTTATCAATCAAGTTATAGCCAAGACTTACCACTCTTGAAGCCATTATGTTTCTTGAAGGTGATTCCTCCATTTGATTCAATGTGTATTAATTTTATAATTTAACTCTCAAATAAAATTTTATTTCCTGGAGTACCTGAGGCCTCAGTTGGCTAAGCATCTGACTCATGGTTCATGAGATTGAGACTCGCATTGGGCTCTGTGCTGACAGTGCAGGTCCTGCTTGGGATTCTGTCTCCCTCTCTCTCTGCCCTTCCCCTGCCTGTGCTCTCTTCCACTCTCCGTCTCTCCCTTTCAAAATAAATAAACATTTAAAAATTTTATTTCCAACTTCCTAAGAATATTTTATTGTTGGTCCCTTATATTACCTGGAAGCTTTCATTGTACTAATCTTCCAAAATCCAAAATTTTTAAGCCTTCACACTTTATAAATATTTCCATGGTTTACATTTTATGTTAATGCAGGCACTAATCCTTCCTATAGTACATGTCCTCCAGTTTGCTTATCTATTCTCTTATTATTAATTAATAATAAATCTTTTACTATTAAATTTCTTTATAGAAAAAGTCCTTAC
>NW_027533086.1:9728-15009 GCF_008692635.1 Crocuta crocuta | reverse complement strand
ACTCTCTTGAAATTTTTAATAATATTGTATAAGTAATATATAAACACATTCTTCATTTAAAAAGTTAAAACATTGCAGATAAGGTTAAAGTTCCTTGTGTTTATCACCCATAATCACAGATTCCTCTATCTCTCTTCCAAAAGGTAACCACTGTTGTCAGATTAGTTTCTTCTTTCTTTTTTTTAATTTTTTTTTAATGTTTTATTTATATCTAGGAGAGAGAGAGAGAGAGAGACAGCGTGAGCAGGGGAGGGTCAGAGAGAGAGGGAGTCACAGACTGAAACAGGCTCCAGGCTCTGAGCTGGCAGTCAGCACAGAGCCCGACGCGGGGCTCGAACCCACGAACCGCGAGATCATGACCTAAGCGAAAGTCGGACGCTTAACCGACTAAGCCACCCAGGCGCCCCTGTCAGATTAGTTTCTATCTTTCCAGATTTTTTCCTATGGATTAGCATGTATATGTAGAAATGCATATAAGATTTTGTTGTTTTCTGTGTATTCTTTGAATATAAGCAATATTATACTCAACCTACTGTTGTGCAGATTGCCCTATTCATCCAAAGTTATGTCATGGAGATCTAGTCATGTTGTCATGCATCATGGTTTATGTAGGCATATTGATGAGCATTTACACAGTTAGTTTCCAGGTTTGAATTCTTGAATACAGTACTTCAGGGAATATACATATATGTCTTCTTGTGAATGCATACAGGTGTTTTTAAAATAGGCATTTAAATTTTTGAAATAACCAAAAAGCCATTTTATTTATTTATTTTTAAATGTTTATTTTTGAGAGAGAGAAAGAGAGTGAGAGTCAGTGAGAGAGAGAGAGAGAGAGAGAACAGGAGAGGAGAGGGNTATAGGAGTCTCCACTTCCCCCATTCTTACCAGTACTTGATATTATTTGACTTTGATTCTGAGCAGTCTAATGGGCACAAAATGGTATCTTACTTTAAGTTTCATATACCTGAGAACTAATGTCACTGAGCATCTTTTTATGTTTAATTTTATTTATATTTTATTATGTTTAGATAGTTTACTTCTGCTGGTTACTATTGGTGTGCTTAGTCATTTCTCTATTGGGCTGTTTTTCTTATTGACTTACAGGAATTTAAAAAATATAGGTATTCTGCATTTTAGCTTTTTTAAAAAAAGAAATGTAAAAGAGATATTGTACTGGGTTTCCTATATGTAGTTTGTCTGATTGAATTTTTATGGTGTTTTCTTTTCATATAGTTTTTCTTTTAATTAAGTCAAATTTATGAGTCTCTTTGTTTTTGTCTTATTTTAGANCTTTACAGTAGGTTGAATAGTGTCTCCCCAAAAGGTATGTCTACCCAGAACTTGTGGATGTGGCTTTATTTGCAAAAAGGGTCTTTACAGATGTAATTAAGGTTCTGGAGATGAGATCCTGCTGGATTTCCTACTAGCTCCTAAATCCAATGACAAGTGTCCTTATAAGAAAAGGAAAAGATGCATAGACAGAAGCAATGTGAAGACAGAGCCAGAGATGGAAGTGATGCATCAAAAGCTAAGGAATGCCAAGGATTGCCAGCAAGCACAAGAAGCTAGGGAAGAACCAACCTTACTGACACCATGATATTGAACTTTGGGCTTTCAGAATGTGAGAGAATAAATTTCTGTTGTTTTAAACCATGCAGTTTGTGGTAATATGTTATGGCATCCCTAAAAATCTAATAAGATTTCCTGTCCTCAAGGTCATTAACACCTTACCAATTTTTCTACTACTTTTATTGTTTTGCTTTTTATCTATACATCTTTTAATTCCTCTATAATTTATTTTTATAGGTGGGTTTAGATAGATTTTTTAAAAATTATTTATGTTTTAATTTACATCCAAGTTAGTTAACATATAGTGCAATAATGATTTCAGGAGTAGATTCCAGTGATTCATCCCCTGTGTATATCACCCAGTGCTTATCCCAACAAGTATCTTCCTTAATTCCCCTTATCAATTTAGCCCACCACCCACCACCCACCCCTCCAACAACCCTCAGTTTGTTCTCTGTATTTAAGAGTCTCTTATGTTTTGTCCCCCTCCTTGTTTTTATATTATTTTTCTTCCCGTCCCTTATGTTCATCTGTTTTGTATCTTAAATTCCTCAGATGAGTGAAGTCATATGATTTTTGTCTTTCTCTGACTGACTANTGGTTTTGATTTGTATTTCCCTGATGATGAGTTATGTTGGGCATTTTTTTCATGTGTCAGTTGGCCATCTGGATGTCTTCTTTGGAGAAGTGTCTATTCGTGTGTTTTGCCCATTTCTTCACTGGATTATTTGTTTTGTGGGTGCTGAGTTTGATAAGTTCTTTATAGATTTTTGTACACTAACCCTTTATCTGCTATGTCATTTGCAAATATCTTCTCCCTTTCCATTGGTTGTCTTTTAGTTTTGCTGATTGTTTCCTTTGCTGTGCAGTTGCTTTTAATTTTGATATGGTCCCAATAGTTCATTTTTGCTTTTGTTTCCCTTGCCTCCGGAGATGTGTTGAGTAAGAAGTTGCTGTGGCCAAGGTCAAAGAGGTTGTTGCCTGCTTTCTTCTCTAGGATTTTGATGGTTTCCTATCTCACATTTAGGTCTTTCATCCATTTTGAGTTTATTTTTGTGTATGATGTTAAGAAACTGGTCCAGGTTCATTTTTCTGCATGTTGCTGTCCAGTTTTCCCAGCACCATTTGCTGAAGAGATTGTCTTTATTCCATTGGATATTCTTTCCTGCTTTGTCAAAATTAGTTGACCATATGTTTGTGGGTCCATTTCTGGGTTCTCTATTCTGTTCCATTGATTTGCATGTCTGTTTTTGTGCCAATAGCATACTGTATTGATGATTACAGCTTTGTAATACATCTTTAAGTCCGGGATTGTGATGCCTCAAGCTTTGGTTTTCTTTTTCTCAGGATTACTTTGGCTATTCAGGGTCTTGTCTTGTTCCACACAAATTTTAGGATTGTTTGTTCTAGCTCTGTGAAGAATGCTGGTGTTATTTTGATAGGGATTACATAGAATGTGTAGATTGCTTTGTTTAGTGTCATCATTTTAACAATATTTATTCTTCCAATCCATGAGCATGGAATATTTTTCCATTTTTTATGCCTTCTTCAATTTCATAAGCTTTCTATAGTTTTCAGTGTATAGATTTTTCACCTCTTTGATTAGGTTTATTCCTAAGTGTTTTTATACTTTTGGTACAATTGTAAATAGGATCAATTCCTTGATTTCTCTTTCTGTTGCTTCATTATTGGTATATAGGAATGCAACCAATTTCTCTGCATTGATTTTATATCCTGCATGACTTTGCTGAATTCATGGATCAGTTCTAGCAGGTTTTTGGTTGAATCTTTTGGGTTTTCCTAATAGAGTATCATGTTATCTGTGAACAGTGAACGTTTGACTTCCTCTTGGCTGATTTGGATGCCTTTTATTCCTTTGTGTTGTCTGATTGCTGAGGTTAAGACTTCCAATACTATGTTGAATAACAGTGGCAAGAGTGGACATGCCTGTTGTGTTCCTGACCTTAGGGGGGAAAGATATCAGTTTTTTCCCATTGAGGGTGATATTAGCAGTGGGCCTTTCATATATGGCTTTTGTGATCTTGAGGTATGTTCCTTCTATCCCTACTTTCTTAAGGGTTTTTATCAAGAAAGGACGCTGTATTNTTTCATAAGCTTTCTATAGTTTTCAGTGTATAGATTTTTCACCTCTTTGATTAGGTTTATTCCTAAGTGTTTTTATACTTTTGGTACAATTGTAAATAGGATCAATTCCTTGATTTCTCTTTCTGTTGCTTCATTATTGGTATATAGGAATGCAACCAATTTCTCTGCATTGATTTTATATCCTGCATGACTTTGCTGAATTCATGGATCAGTTCTAGCAGGTTTTTGGTTGAATCTTTTGGGTTTTCCTAATAGAGTATCATGTTATCTGTGAACAGTGAACGTTTGACTTCCTCTTGGCTGATTTGGATGCCTTTTATTCCTTTGTGTTGTCTGATTGCTGAGGTTAAGACTTCCAATACTATGTTGAATAACAGTGGCAAGAGTGGACATGCCTGTTGTGTTCCTGACCTTAGGGGGGAAAGATATCAGTTTTTTCCCATTGAGGGTGATATTAGCAGTGGGCCTTTCATATATGGCTTTTGTGATCTTGAGGTATGTTCCTTCTATCCCTACTTTCTTAAGGGTTTTTATCAAGAAAGGACGCTGTATTTTGTCAAATGCTTTCTCTGCATCCATCGAGAGGATCATATGGTTCTTGTACTTTCTTTTATGGATTTGATGTATCACATTGATTGTTTTGTGGATATTGAACCAGCTCTGCATCCCAGGTATAAATCCCATTGACTGTGGTGAATAATTTTGTTAATGTATTGTTGGATCTGGTTGGCTACTATCTTGTTGAGGATTTTTCCATCCATGTTCATCGGGGATATTGGTCTGTACTTCTCCTTTTTAGTGGAGTCTTTGCCTGGTTTTAGAATCAAGGCAATGCTGGCTTCAAAGAATGAGTTTGGAAGTTTTCCTTCCATTTCTATTTTTTTTTTTGAACAGCTTCAAAAGAATACATCTTAACTCTTCTTTAAATGTTTGGTAGAATTCCCCCTGGAAATCCATCTGGCCCAGGACTCTTGTTTTTTTGAGAGATTTTTAATTACTAATTTTATTTCTTTACTGGTTATGGGTCTGTTCAAATTTTCTATTTCTTCCTGTTTGACCTTTGGTAGTTTACACATTTCTAGGAATTTGTCCATTTCTTCCTGACTCCCCAGTTTATTAGCATATAATTGCTCATAATAACTCTTATTATCATTGTATTTCTGCTGTGTTGGTTGTGATCTCTCTTCTTTCATTCTTGATTTTATTTATTTGGGCCCTTTCCTTTTTCTTTTTGATCAAACTGTCTAGGGGTTTATCAATTTTGTTAATTCTTTCAAAGAACNAGAGCATGAGGGGGGGAGGGGGAGAGAGAGAGAGAGCGAGAAAGAGAGAGAAGGAGACACAGAATCAAAAGCAGACTCCAGGCTCTGGGCTGTCAGCACAGAACCTGATGCGAGACTCCAACCCATGAACTGTGAGATCATGACGTGAGCCTAAGTCGGATGCTTAACCGACTGAGCCACTCAGGTGCCCTAGATTGAAACTAATATTTTCCTAAATGGTTAGCCAATTGCACTAACCACTAATGAGTTATTCTTTTCCTGTCATTCTGAAATGCTACTTTGACTATACCCATGAGTCTTTTTCTGGATCACTGGTTTGT
>NW_027533086.1:7626-8920 GCF_008692635.1 Crocuta crocuta | reverse complement strand
CTCTTCTTTAAATGTTTGGTAGAATTCCCCCTGGAAATCCATCTGGCCCAGGACTCTTGTTTTTTTGAGAGATTTTTAATTACTAATTTTATTTCTTTACTGGTTATGGGTCTGTTCAAATTTTCTATTTCTTCCTGTTTGACCTTTGGTAGTTTACACATTTCTAGGAATTTGTCCATTTCTTCCTGACTGCCCAGTTTGTTGGCATATAATTTTNGTTATTGGATTATATAAACTTTTTTAATGTATATTTATTTTTGAGGGAGAAAAAGAGACAGAGCATGAGTGGGGGAGGGGGAGAGAGAGAGAGAGAGCGAGAAAGAGAGAGAAGGAGACACAGAATCAAAAGCAGACTCCAGGCTCTGGGCTGTCAGCACAGAACCTGATGCGAGACTCCAACCCATGAACTGTGAGATCATGACGTGAGCCTAAGTCGGATGCTTAACCGACTGAGCCACTCAGGTGCCCTAGATTGAAACTAATATTTTCCTAAATGGTTAGCCAATTGCACTAACCACTAATGAGTTATTCTTTTCCTGTCATTCTGAAATGCTACTTTGACTATACCCATGAGTCTTTTTCTGATCACTGGTNNNNGATCTCTATTCTGTTACATTAATCTGTTTTTCAATTTCTGCATTAATAGTGCAGTGTCTTGGCCATTATCAAGCTTTAATCTTTCATATGAACTTTTAAAATTATCTGATCAGGTTCCAACAAAAATCTCAATTTTTATTGTAATAACAGTAAATCTATCTAAATTGAATTTATAGATTTGTTTGAAAGAATGGACATATTGATAATACTTAGCTTTCCTGTCTATAAACAGTGGATTTTTACTTATTCAGGACCGCTTTTATATTTTTAATAAATTTTATAGTTTTCTCCATGAAGGCCTTGTAAACTTTTTTGTAAGCTTTATTTCTTGGTACTTTCTATTTTTTGTTGCTATTAAGAATAAAAGTATTTNAGTTACTATGTAAAGGAAAATGGTTTTTTGCATGTTTATCTCTTATGCACTGTGTGAATTCACTAGATGTTTGAAGGTGATGTTTTTGGATTTTCTAGATGGTCAGGCATATCATTTGCAAATAATAATAGTTGTGTCTTTACCTTTAAAGACTTTATAACTCTTACAGTGGGGATACTGGTTATTATTTCTTGTTCCTGACTTTGTTGCACTCATTATAATGTTTCACTATTAAATATATCTTCAGTTCTTTCTCTTATTGGTTTCCTAAAGCTTTATTATTAATATTTTTATAAATGAATGTTGAATTTATTGAATGATATT
>NW_027533086.1:238-7476 GCF_008692635.1 Crocuta crocuta | reverse complement strand
AAATCCAAGTTAATTAGCATATAGTGTAATAATGATTTCAGGAGGAGATTCCAGTGATTCATCCCCTATGTATAACAGCCAGTGCTCATTCCAACAAGTGCCCTCCTTAATGCCCATCCCCCATTTAGCCCATCCCCCCACCCAACACCCCTCCAACAACCCTCAGTTCGTTCTTTGTATCTAAGAGTCTCTTATGGTTTGCCTCCCCCTATTATCTTATTTTGCCTTCCCTTCCCCTGTGTTCATCTGTTTGGTTTCTTAAATTCCACATATGAGTGAAATCACATGATATTTGTCTTTCTCTGACTGACTCATTTCACTTAGCATAATATACTCTAGATCCATCCACATTGTTGCAAATGGCAGGATTTCATTCATTTTGATTGCCAAGTAATATTCCATTGTGTATATATACCACATCTTCTTTATCCATTCATTAATTGATGGACATTTGGTCTCTTTCCATAACTTGGCTATTGTTGATAATGTTGCTACACACATGAGGGTAAATGTCCCTTTGATTTAGTATTTTTGTATTCTTTGGGTAAATACCTAGTAATGGAATTGCTAGATCATAGAGCAGTTCTATTTTTAACTTTCTGAGGAAGCTCCATACAGTCAGTTGGCATTCCCACCAACAGTGTAAGAGAGTTTCCCTTTCCCCACATCCTTGCCAACGCCTGTTATTTCTTGTGTTATTAACTCTAGCCATTCTGACAAGTGTGAGGTGATATCTCATTGTAGTTTTGGTTTGTATTTCCCTGATGATTAGTGATGTTGAGCATCTTTTCATGGGTCTATTGGCCATCTGTCTTCTTTGAAAAAATGTCCATTCAGACCTTCTGCCCATTTCTTAACTGGATTGTTAGTTGTTTTGGGTGTTGAGTTTGATAAGATCTTTTATGTATTTTGATACTAACCCTTTATTCATAAAGCCCTCTTGATTGTGGTGGATAATTTTTTAATGTATTGTTAGATTCGGTTTGCTAATATTTTATTGAGACTTTTTGTATCCATGTTCATCAGGGATATTGGCTATAGTTTTCCTTTTTAGTGACGTCTTTATCTGGCTTTGGTATCCGGATAATGTTGGCCTCATAGAATGAGTTTGGATATACTTTGAGAAGTATATGTATTAACTGTTCGTTTAAAAATTTTTATTTGTTTTTGAGGGAGAGAGAGAGCACAAGCGGGGGTGGTGCATAGAGGGGGACAGAGGATCCAAAGCAGGCTCTGCACTGACAGAAGAGAGCTCGATGTGGGGCTTGAACTCATGAACCACGAGATCATGACCTGAGCCAAAGTCAGACGCTCAACCAACTGAGCCACCCAGGTGCCCCAATACTAACTCTTCTTAAATGTTTGGTGGAATTTGCCTGTGATGCCATCTGGCCCTGGACTTTTGTTTGTTGGGAGTTTTCCAACTACTGATTCAATTTCTTTGCTGGCTATCTATCTGTTCAACTTTTCTATTTCTTCCCGTTTCAGTTCTGGTCATTTATTTGTTTCTAGAAATTTACTCATTTTTTTTTCCAGATTGTCCAATTTGTTGACATATTTTTTCATAATCTTCTCTTATGCTTGTTTGTATTTCTGTGGTATTGATTATTATTTCTCCTCCCTCATTTATGATTTTATTTATTTAGTTCCTTTCCCTTTTCTTTTTGATAAGTCTGGCTAGGGGGTTATAAATTTTATTAATTTTTTTCAAGAAACCAGCACCTGGTTTCATTGATATGTTCTATTATTTGTTTAGTTTCTATATCATTTATTTTTGTTTTCATCATTATTATTTCCCTCCTCTGGCTGGCATTGGGCTTTGCTTGTTGTTTTGCTTGTTTCTCCCTTAGGTATAAGATTTGGTTGTTTATTTGAGACTTTCCTTGCTTCTTAATTTAGGCCTAGATTGCTATATACTTCCCTTTTAGGACTGCTTTTTCTTCACCCTGAAGGTTTTGGACCATTGTGTTTTCATTTTTCATTTGTTTCTGTGGTTTCTTTTTATTTCTTCTTTGATTTCCTGGTTGACCAATTCATTGTTTAGTAGCATGTTGTTGAACCTCCATGTATTGGTGATCTTTCCAAATGTCTTTCTTGTGCTTAATTTCAGGTTTCACAGCGTTGTGGTCAGACAATATGCATGGTATGATTTCAATCTTTTTGTATTTGTTGAGGCCAATTTTTGACCTAATATGTGATCTATTCTGGAGAATGTTCTATGCGTACTGAAATATAGTGTATTTTGTTGTTTTAGGGTGGAATGTTCTGAATATATATTAAATCCATTTGATCCAGCGTTTTATTCAAAGTCATTATTTCCTTGTTGATTTTCTGTTTAGATGATCTATTAATGTAAATGGAGTGCAAAAGTCCCCTACTTTTATTGTATTATTGTCAATGAGTTCTTTTATGTTTGTTATTAATTGTCTTATATATTTGACTGTTTTCATGTTAAGTGCATAAATATTTACAATTGATAAACCTTCTTTTTGGATTGTCTCTTTTATTATGATATAGTGCCCTTCTTCATCTCTTGTTACAGTCTTTGGTTTCAAACCTAGATGGTCTTGGAGTGCCTGAGTGGCTCAGTCGGTTGAGCTTCTGACTTTGTCTCAGCGTCATGATCTCATGGTTCATGAGTTTGAGCCCCACATAGGGCTTGCTGCTGTCAGTGTAGAGCCCTCTTCAGATCATCTATCCTCCTCTCTCTGTCCATCCCCTGTTCACACACTCACTCTCAAATATAGATAAACATTTCAAAAATTAAAAAAAAGTTTAGTTGGTCTGATATAAGTATGGCTACTCTGGCTTTCATTCAATGTCCATTTGCATGAGAAATATTTCTCCATCCTCTCATTTTCAATCTGTGGTTTCTTTAGGTGTTGGGTTCCTGGGATGCTCTATTCAGGGGGCACCATGTCAGTGTGGCTGGATCTGAAGAAGACATCAGCTGAGAAGTTCCAAGTCACTGTGTACTGGGGGTGTCCTAGCAATCCATCTGAAGCCAAAATGGTATAGGCCTGGAGAGTTCCAGAGTGCTTTGCACCTATGTCACTGTGGTACAAAGGTTAGAGGTGTAGTGAGCATTAACCAGGGGTGTCCCCATGTGTGCTACCCTGTAGCCATCCTGCTGGGATGGCTGGAGATAGTGTGACCTAGCGGGCCTGAGCCTCAGTACAGCAGCAGGCTGCTAAGGTGATTGGACTGTGCATTGCTCTAGGTCTTCAAGATGGAGGAGTAGTGTAGACCTGTTTGTTTCCAATGAACATTACAGAAGCTCCCCTGCCATTTGGCTGAAATCTTGGGCTGGCTCTTTTATATACTAATTGATACTTTAGCCATGGCATTTGTTCTGTGCTGCTGTGCAACTGGGGCTGGTATGAGTCTGTAGACCTGGGCTCACTTACATGGCAGACCAGTTAGTGCACCTGGGCTCTGCTCTCCTCCACGGTGTTAAAGCAGAGCCAAAGCCGGAGCTTAAACCCTGGTGCCAGCTCCTCCCTGCCCAGAGGGTGTTCCAGCAGCTCTCCACTATTTGCAGAGTTCTAGTGGTAGCTCTTTTATATGGTAATTGCTATATTAAACCATGGCGTTTCTGTGTGTGTGTGCCCCAATATCAGATCTAGTTTTACTTTCTTTAATGAGATTATGTTTCTTTAATTAGATTATGTTTTCTTCTTTTTATGTTTTTATTTATTTCTGAGAGAGAGAGAGAGAGAAAGCGTGAGCAGGGGAGGGGCAGAGAGAGAGGGAGACCAGGAACCAAAGCAGGCCCCGGGCTCTGAGCTAATTATCAGCACAGAGCCCAATGCGGGGCTCGAACCCACAAACTGTGAGATCATGACCTGAGCTGAAGTTGGACACTTAACCGACTGAGCCACCCAGGCACCCCTAGATTATGTTTTCTTAATATAGGTTATGTGTGTTTCTGTTAAATTTATTTCTAAGCACCTTATAGGCTTTGTCATTATTTGAATGAAATATTTTTCCTGACTTCTATTTTTGAATGCTTATTGCTAGGAGAGCCATTGATTTTTGTATATTTATCCTTTTTATTTTAAAATAAATGCCTTATCAAATTTTGTTATTTAATGTAGTAAAATATTTTTTTTCTTTCATAGCTTATTGTCAAGGTGGGTACCATATAACACCCAGTGCTCATCCCAACACGTGCCCTCCTCTATGCCCATCACCCCGCTTCCACTCTCCCTGTAAGCTCTAAGTTTGTTCTCAGTACTCAAGAGACTCTCATGGTTTGCCTCCCTCCCTCTACCCAACTATTTTTCCCCTTCTCCTCCCCGATGGTCCTCTATTAAGTTTTTCCTGATCCACTTATAAGTGAAAACACATGGTATCTGTCTTTCTCTGCCTGAATTATTTCGCTCAGCATAACACGCTCAAGTTCCATACGTTGCTACAAATGGCCAGANTGTATGGTGTGAGAAAGTGATCTAGTTTCATTTTTTGCACGTTGCTGTCCAGTTCTCCCAGCACCATTGTTAAAGAGGCTGTCTTTTGGGTCANTGATGATTACAGGTTTGTAGTAGGGGCTAAAGTCTGGGATGGTGATGCTCCTGTTTGGGTTTTCTTCTTCAATATTACTTTGGCTATTCGGGGTCTTTTGTGGTTCCATACAAGTTTTAGGATAGTTTGTTCTAGCTTTGAGAAGAATGCTGGTGAAGTTTTGATTGGAATTGCATTGAAAGTGTAGATTGTTTTGGGTAGTAATGATATTTTAACAATATTANTGATTTCAAGTTTCATAGCATTGGGATCTGAAAGTGTGCATGGTATGATCTCATTTCTTTTATATTTATTGAGTGCTGCTTTATGACTCAGTAGTGATCGATCTTGGAGAATGTGCCATGCACTCTTGAGAAGAAAGTAAACTCCATATCCTCAGGATGTGGAGTTCTAAATATATGTGTCAAATCCATCTGATCCAATGTGTCATTCAAGTTTTTTGTTTCTTTAGTGATTTTCTGTCTAGTTGATCTATCCATTGCTGGAAGTGGGGTATTAAAGTCCTCTGCTATTAACACATCCTTATCCATAAGATTGTTTTCGTTTGTGATTAATTATTTTATGTATTTGGGTTCTCCTGTATTCGGTGCATAGACATTTATAATTGTTAGCTCTTTCTGATGGATAGGCCCTGTAATTATTATATAATGCCCTTCTTCATCCCTTGTTACTGTCTTTACTTAAAAGTCTAGTTTGTCTGATATAAGTATGGCTACTCCAACTTTCATTTGACTTCCAGTAGCATGATGGATATTTCTACACCCCCTTACTTTCAATCTGAAGTTGTCCTCCAGTCTAAAATGAGACTCTTGCAGTCAACAAATAGATGGATCTTGTTTTGTTTTGTTTTGTTTTGTTTTTTTAATCCATTCTGCTGCCCTATGTCTTTTGCTTGGAGAATTTAGTCAATTTACATTCAGTGTTAT
The DNA here is from genome assembly GCF_008692635.1 of Crocuta crocuta. Lineage (NCBI taxonomy): Eukaryota > Metazoa > Chordata > Mammalia > Carnivora > Hyaenidae > Crocuta > Crocuta crocuta. The sequence continues at coordinate 2,026 of NW_027533086.1, read as the reverse complement.
TATTGAAATATATCGGTTTATGGGGCGCCTGGGTGGCTTAGTTGGTTAAGCGTCCGAATTTCACTTAGGTCATGATCTCGCGGTTCGTGGGTTCAAGCCCCGCGTCGGGCTCTGTGCTGACTGCCAGCTCAGAGCCTGGAGGCTGTTTCAGAGTCTGTGTCTCCCTCTCTCTCTGACCCTCCCCTGCTCATGCTGTCTCTCTCTCTCCTAGAAATAAATAAAATATTAAAAAAAAAAGAAATATATGGGTTTAGAGTCATTGTGTTCTCTGTAGGATACATGCTTGTAGTGGTGTCTCTGGTACCTTGTGTTCCTTGCAATATTTCCCTCATAGAGTCCTCCTTAGGATTTCTTGTAGGGGTGGTTTAGTGGTGACGAATTCTTTGAATTTTTGTTTATTTGGGAAGACCTCTATCTCTACTTCTGTTCTGAGTGACAAGCTTGCTGGATAGAGGATTCTTGGCTGCATGTTTTTTGTGTTCATCACATTGAATATTTCCTGCCATTCCTTTCTGGCCTGTGAAGTTTCAGTAGATAGGTCTGTAACCACTCTGATAGGTTTCCCTTTGTATATTAAGGTTCCTTGATCCCTAGCTGCTTTCAGAATTCTCTCTTTGTCCTTATAGTTTGCCAGTTTCACTATGATATGTTGTGCAGAAGATCGATTCAAGTTATGTCTGAGGGGAATTCTCTGTGCCTCTTGGATTTCAGTGTCTGTTTCCTTCCCCAGATTGGGGAAGTTCTCAGCTATATATAATTTGTTCAAGTACCCCTTCAACCCCCTTCTCTCTTTCTCTCTCTTCTTTTTCTGGAATTTCTATGATACAGATATTGTTCCATTTGATTGCATCACTCAGTTCTCAAACTCTACTTTCGTTCTCCTGGATCAGTTTATCTCTCCTTTTCTCGGCTTCCTCTTTTTCTATAATTGTGTCTTCTAATTCACCTATTCTCCTATCTGCCTCTTCAATCCGTTCATTGGATGCCTCCATTTTACTATGCACATCATTTATAGAATTTTTTAATTCATCACAACTATTTTAAGGGTCCATAGTCTTTGTAGCAATAGCTTCTCTGATGTCTTCCATACCTTTTTCTAGCCCAGAGATTAATTTTATGTCTATTGTTCTAAATTCTTGTTCACTTATGTTGCTTACATCTGTTTTGAGCAGATTTTAGCTGTCATTTCTTCCTGGAATTTCTTTAGAGGAGAGTTCTTCTGTTTCGTCATTTTGGCTAGCTTTCTGTCTCTTGCTAGTTTTAAACGCTTGCTATGCGCTGTGCACCTGCAAGTACTGCTGTATTAAAGAAGGTTCATTGACTGTCCAGGTCCTGTCCGTTGAGGAAGTGTTATTTTAATGGTGTCTTTGGTCTCTCTTGTTGAGACTTTAGTTAATTTATTTCCCTAATCGTAGTGGTATTTGGGACTCTCCACCATTTCTTGTTTCTTGTGGTAGCCCTATGAAGTTGTCTTCTTGCTGGACTCTGTCTCTTTTCCTCCCAGACTCCTGTGGTTCAGTTTTCTATGGCTTCAGGTCTCTGGTTGAGAGATGGGGGTGAGCGAAATGTACGGAGCTCCCTACTTCTTCTCCTCCATCTTGCCTCCCACTCTAATGTAGTAAAACCTTAACAGCTTTATTAAGATAAAAATTCACATACACCTTTTCAATATACCTCTTTAAAATATAAAATTGAGTGGTTTTTCAACCACTGAACAATGTTCAAAGTATAATCCATATTAGGACATTTTCAATATCCCCAAAATAACCTCCAAATATATTAGTAGTC
>NW_027533086.1:0-192 GCF_008692635.1 Crocuta crocuta | reverse complement strand
TAGTCATGAGTTTTCTGGAAAATAATCATATATTCAAAAGAGTGAATTTTATTTTTCCCAAGGTTTATACCGTTTTAGTTGCTTAAATTTCTTGTGTTACTGCATTTATTGGGGCTTCCAAGATCATTCTATTTATTATTATTATTGTTTTTTTACAAATAGTCTATTGTCAAGTTGGTTTCCATATAACAC
>NW_027533085.1:818944-828419 GCF_008692635.1 Crocuta crocuta | reverse complement strand
GGAAAAAAGAGAGAAAAGAGAAATAAGAAGAAAAAAAGAAAGAGAAAAAAAGGGAAAAAAAAAGGNCTTCCCAGGCAACCCCCTCAGGGCAATTCCAGGCCCCCTGCCGAGCCTTGGGGGTGGAGTAGAATCGCTGCTTCCTTCTCTGGGTCGGGCTGGCGAGCACGGGCGGGGGCTTGCCTGCCGGGTGCTCTGAGCCCGAGCCTGCTAGAGTGAGGAAAACAGGGTCCCTCTATGGCTTGTCACCCGAAACATGAACTCACAGGCATATTTCCCAGTTTTTAGCTCTTTGCCTTCCCTCTCGAGTCCCAGCCAGCCAGGAGCGCGGACGCCTGGTGTCCGCGTGCGGCTCTTTCAGGGGCCCCAGCTGCCCTGGAGCTACAATGGTGGCAGGCTCGCCACTGCTCTGAAATCCAACCTCCAGGAGCAGCACAAAGAAGCAGTTTGTGTGCTCAGCCCCCCCCCCCCCCCCGGGCCCGCCCCGGGACCAGTTGGCACGAGGGGACCTGGTGTGCAGGTATTTGGCAAGTACGGTCTTTCTATGCACCGAGGGGAGGTTTTTCTCCCCCGAGCGGAGGTTTTTCTGTTTCGGACTCTCTCCTTTTCCCCTCTCACTCCCCGTAGAGGGTAGAGGGGGATCGTCTCCCACCCTGGAGTCTCCGATCCCGGCCCGATTTTATCTTCCCCGGTTCGCACTCACGTTAGAAGGCTCTCTCAGTGGATTCTGCGTCCTTTGTCTCCCAATCTCTCAGGTTTTGTAAGGTTTCCAATGGCTTCAGATCTTTTCTGTGTGATGCTTGGGCGCGAGTGCAAGTACGGAGCTCCTTACTTCTCCGCCATCTTGCCTATCTCCTGGAGTTTTGAATTTAAAATGCATTTCAACCACAATTAAATTGCTTTGCTATCTTAGAAAAAATAGATAAAGATTGATAACCACTTTTTTCCCCCCTTAACTTAAATTATTTGTAGGGGATCTGTTTTGTTCTTCTTTCCTTTTTACAATATGTAACTATTTTCATGCCACTAGACATATAAAGAGGAATATAAGAATGAGAACCACTCTGAGAAAACAATTTTGTTATTAATAATTTTATTTCATTCACCACCCTTTTTTCAGATTGTTTATTTTTTTAATGTTTTTTATTTATTTCTGAGAAAGAGAGTGAGACAGCGTGAGCAGGGAGGGTCAGAGAGAGAGGGAGACACAGAATCTGAAACAGGCTCCAGGCTCTGAGCTAGCTGTCAGCACAGAGCCTGACGTTGGCTCGAACCCACGAACTGTGAGATCATGACCTGAGCCGAAGTCGATCGCTTAACTGACTGAGCCACCCAGGAATCCCCCTTTTTTCAGATTTATAAATGAATTGTATAAATGGTTCATATGCACCCCTTGCTCATTTTAATTTTGGTATGAACCTATATAATTGACCTTCTGCCAGAGTCTTTCTGTGCTTTAAAGTATATTCATCCTATTTTTTTCCTGCTATATATAAGCTAGATGTGTAATCCTAGCAACATCTTTCTGAGGAGAAAATGTTCTCTAATTTCTATTGGTGTAAGGCATTTCTATAAGTGATAAGCTTGTTACTTATAGACAGTTGTTAATTCTTATCTAATTTCTCTTAGACACAAAAGAGACAAGGTTTAGGGCTTTCCTTAAATAAAATAGAAATATTTGTCTTTTTATCCTGGCTTTTCAATTTGTTCTGAGTAGATTTTATAAACCTAAGGGAAAAAATTGAAAACAATTTCCCCAACATAACTTCTGAGTGGTAATATTGTACAGGGATCACTGTAAAGAAAAAGTTTGATACAATGGACATTGGAGGCTTTACCTAGAAGTTGCAAAAGATATCATTAGTTGGTAATTTGCAACTGGTTTATAAACCAAACATTGTGAGGTCTAGAGGAAAACATGAACAACAGAATCTCCATTTTTAGTTGTTGATACTTTTGTTGCAGGCTGACAAGAACTGGAAGGTTCAGACCTTTATCTTGAAAATAATGAGAGAAGTTGTTCCTTTCTGAATTAGTTAGAAAGTTGGTACTAAAACTGCCCCAAGGCATGGACTGTGAATCCAAGTATATCCACACCAAGTAATCTTTCATTTAAGTGTATTTAATAAATCATCTTCCTAACTGGAGCTGGGGGTATAAAAGTTCATGCCTCTGGCAGAGTCGTAAAGGAGAAAAAGATCAGGAGCATGGAAGTTTTAAGAAATGTAATTTTATTTTCAACTTGGGTTTTCTGACATATAAGGAAAAAATGCTATTTAAAAAATCTTGCTACTTGTATAAAAGCAGCTGCTCCTAGAATGCTCAAAATAATAAAATTTGAAAAGCTGGAGATGGCCCAGCTTTTGTCTAGGACTCAACAGATTTCATAGAGCAAGTGTTAGACTGAAGCTTCATGAGGACAGGCTTAGGTGACCATTGATTGTTGAATGAATTAGTGAAAGAGTGGAAGTTTTGTTTCTTTTGACTCCTTTAGATTTCAAATAAGTTATTTGGATATGGATAAGAACGTAGGTTTTGATACCTTTGTTGGAGAGATTGGGCATGACCTTTTTTTTTTTCTCCCCATCAAGCTTGTGAGTTTTCTCTCTTTGGTCAACAATTTTACAGGATCTTGAAAACTGCGTGTATTTGCTAAACAGATTTATAAACTATTCCTTATGGTTTGGTAATTTTGTGTATTTATTCAGTAAGTAAATGTATGTTGAATGCCTACTATGTTCTAGGCAGTACCTGTACCCTAGCCTTATACATGTGTCCCTCTGCTCTTGGGGATATAGACATTGTAAGCGGTTACAAATTAATATGGCATAAGTCCTTATAATGGACCTAGAATGATGTGTCACAGAAGAATATAATATAAGGTATAAGACCCAGATTTGAGGTGTTAGGAAAATATTTCTAAAGGGAGGAGCATATGAACTGAAATCTTAAATTAAAATGCAAGGGAGCCAGAAAGGATGCTCAAGGCAGGAGAGCTTGGTGACATTTAGGAAGTGAAAGTGCTTTTGAAGCACTTGGAGTGAAGAATGGGGAGAGCTGAAGCTGTCATGGTGAGCAGAGACCAGCTTCAGAAGGATCTTGAAAGCCATGGCAAGGAGTAAAGAATTTATCCTTAGAGCTTAATTAAAACAGTAATTGAAGAAATAATAATATGATGCTAGGATGATGGGGAATCAGCGAAAGATTTTAAGGAAAGAAACTACATAAGCAGACTTGTGTTTTAGAACTTCCACTGGTTGTAGGGTGAGAAATGGAGAGAATGCAAGGCTGGTTGCAGCAGTCTACTGAAAGACCATCATAAACTGAAGAAGAGAGGTGGCCTTCAGGAATGCAGGTTATGTGCTAATTCAGGAGGTCATTATAAGAAAGAATGTCAAGATCTTGGTCATTTATTGCACATGAAGTACATGAAAGACCAAGGAGTTCATGGTGACTCCCATGAGTCTTCATGGAGTCTTAAGGAATCTTAATGGACTGTATGGTGCCATTTACTGTGGAAGGAGGACCGAGATGAGGTAGAAATATAGGTTTAGTTTCAGGCATGTTAAGTTTTAGGTACTTGTGAGATAAATGAAATTGTCTAGGAGACAGTTAAATACAAAAGACTAAAGCTAATGAAAGAGATCTGAATGAATGATGCAGGTAGAGCATTATCAGCTTAAGGCTGGAAATGGAAATCATGGAAATTGATCCAGTTGTTCAGGATGAACATATAGAGTAGTCTGGCATGATCCTTAGGGACACTGGTTTTTAACAAATGGACAGAAGAGGAATTGGCCAGCGAGACTGAGAACAAGTAAACACATAGGTAAGAGGTATATCAAGAGGGTGTGGTGTCAAGGAAGCTACAGGAAGAAAATGTTTTGGGAAATAAATGCTCAGTAAAAGCCATACTGTAGTGAGTTGAATACAGGACTTCATAATAAGGTAATAATAACAGTAATGATACCATCATCATCATCATCATCATGATCACGTTGTCAGTACCTTGGACAGAGCAGCTTCCTTGGCATGATGAGGGCAGAAATTACTTTATTAAGAGGTGAGAAGTAAGTGTGGTGAGACTGTGGAGAAAGAGAACTGCTTTAGGAAAGTTTAAATGTGAGGAGAATAGAACAATGGTATAGTGTCAGATTGGTGAAGGATCTGGGAAAGGCACATGTAGTTTTTGTTTGTTTGCTTGATTTAATGAATGAGACTAGAGTATGTTCAAATGCAGATGAGAAGAAGAATTTGAAGATGAAGTAAGGGGTTGGAGGTGGGATGGGATAATTGAAGAAAAAAGATCCCTGAGGAGGTAAGAGAGGATAGAGTCTCTAGAACAGCTGTACTGAGATGGGGGTGGGTCTGAATATTGACAAAAGAAAGCATGTTGGCTAGCTGATAGAGATGGTGGGAGGTGGTGGGAGTTGGAAGTTTGAAGAGCTTGAAAAATGTTTGAAATGGCAGCTGTGTGAAATAGAAGGCTAACACAGACACACACACACACACACAAAGTGGTAGGGAGGACTCAGTACAAGTTGAATGCCTTGAAGCTGTATTGGCACCAATAAGACTATGTGACTTTTTTTTTTTTTCCTGCAGTGCCTAAGACCTGAGCTTAGGCAAGGAGATGGCAGATACGGTAGGTACTTTCTAGCTGAGTGTCAGTGAAATGCAATGCGGACAAGGGAAATGGGACATTTATAAACAAGTAGCTGAAGTGAAGGACTAGGCATTTTTCAACAAACTTTTTTGTTGTGTTCTCAAAAGAATTTTGAAAAACTGGTGATATGTCTTATACATTTTAAAATTGAAACCTAAAAACATTCAACACAAGCTTAAAAATCATAAAATTAAGTAACTGTAATGGATGTTTTTTATGGCTTGTTTTATATAGTATGCATACATTAAATGCATTTTTATTCAAGTCTTGGAGCTATAGATTTAACTCATTCACTTTATAGAACATGCCCTTCAGATAATCAGGCATCATTGTTAAACTAATCAGCCAAGTCAAGGTTACTTTTCATCAGAAAATGTATGATTTTATTTTAAAATCCATAGTCATAAATCTGCCTAACGCTTTACTCATCTCTGTATTCTAAGAGATGTTAAGTGATTGACAGATGGATGATTGATTGATAGGTGAATAGGTGGATAAAACAAGACATGGATGAATAGATACTTGTCTTAAGTATATCTCCTGGATAAAACAAGGTCTTCTTGGATATTTCTTTCTTTTTATATTTGAGAGAGAGAGAGAGAGAGAGAGAGACAGAGAGGGAGAGAGAGAGAGAGACAGAGAGAGAGAGAGAGAGAGAGAGAGAGAGAGAGAATCCCAATCAGGCTGCACAATCAGTGTGAAGCCCAGTGCGGGGGTGGGGGCGCTAGATCTCATAATCATATGACCTGAGCCAAATTCAAGAGCTGGACACTCAAGCCACTGAGCTAGCCAGGTGCCCCCTGAATATGTCTTTTTGAAGCTTTTTTGGCTTTACTTTTTGAAGACTTTTTCTCAGGAAAGTGACATTCTAGATTTGTTCCTATATTTGATGCCCCAAAGGTTTTTACACCCTGGGACTATGAACCAAAATACCATTTAGGATAAGGGAAAGCATGTCTTTCTTTTGTAAAGTGGAGAAAGGTGAGACAAAGAGGAATAACTGCCAGGCAGTAGATTTTGCAGGCAGTCAGGTTTAGAAATGAGTCTGTGGAAGTTTAGATCTAGAAGTTTTTACCCTATAGGTATCTAAGCCTACTAATACTCTGGAAAGTCTTTGTGCCTATACCTCAGTTTGAAGATCATTGGTCTAGTGGGCCAAAGCCAGCTAGGGGTAGAGGATGAAGGTAGAAGGTTGTGAGAAAGTACAAGAGTCAAGAAGCCCAAGATCTCCTACTTTCAAGATCTATAATTTGAATGCCTTATGTTTAAGTAGTATTTTTTGTTTGCTTGTTTTGGCATTCAGAGACTCTGCATTGGTTTTTATTGAAAATGGAAATTTTAGGACCACATTTGGGTTTGTGTTTCCATCTGGCACAGTATAAAGAGAGTAGGCTTTGGAGCCAAACACACCTGGATCTGAATTCTTGCTCTACCACTTACTGTGGCCCTCATTTGTAAAATTAGAATAATAGAATCTACCATGCAGGTTATTATAAGAGTTAGACATTACTGGTTCTCTTATTCAACAAATATTTAGTAAATGCCTACTATGTGCCAGGCACTGTTTGAAGAGAGCATTTGGAATATAAGAATAAATCAATCAGTGACAATTAAAAGGGATGTGTTTGAGAGTAGGACACCTGTTGTATTCTTCGGTGACACAAAGACAGTAATTAATGTGTCAAAACTGAAGGACAATTGCAAATGTTCAGTGTTTATTTTTCCTGAAGCTCATAATGTTCTCAGGCCTAAACTACTTTTTTCACTCTCTTACTTTTATAAAAATACACTTTTCAACAAATTAAAATCATGGCTCTCACAAATATGAGTGAATATTTGTTAGAGGTTTTATCCAATTCATTATTAAATGAGAGAATCAATATGAGGGTAAAGCTGATTCCAAGAGCATTAGAGGAACAAGGATGTATATAGTCCATCAGAAAAACATTAAAAAGTAAAAAATGTTGGAATAAGTTACCTTGGTTAGATATAGATATATTTATATAGATATAAAATGGGTTAGTGGCTGATACAGTGGCAAAATAGCAACCTTTAGGATTATCTTTCTGCTATAGTCTGAATGTCTTTCTCCCCCACCCCTCCACCCGCCATTCATATATTGAAATTCTAATGCCCATGTGATGGAATTAGGTGGTAGGGCCTTTGGGATGTGCTTAGGTCATTAGGGTAGAATCCTCATGAACAAGATTGATGTTTTTATAAAAGAGATCCTAGAGAGCTCCCTAGACCTTTTCACCCTGTGAAGTCACATTGAGAAGACAGCCATAGATGAACTGACTCTGACAGCACTTTGATCTTGGGCTTCCCAGCCTTTGGAACAGCAAGAACTCTGAGAAATGACAACTTCTAAGACTCTCTAAAATGTGTACATGTACGTGTGCATTGTCATGCACTCAACACACCGAAACTTAGGCTTTAGGTAATGCCAAGATTCTGAAAATAGTATATAGTTTAAGAGTAACAAAGAGATATTTTTGCTAAGAAAAAAATATTAACAAAAAGCCAAAAAAGGAGCTTATCATGATACTTTTGGGGCCATCCTATTAATCTCAGAAATGATTTCCCTATAACCGATTACATGTGTTGTTCATTCCATAATATATAATGTGGAATAATAGTAAACACACAACTATTGTCAATTTTGTGACATATTTGCTTAGAAATCACTGTGCTTATTATCTCAACAGCCTTGTAGTCAGAACGGACGCATTATGCCTCTCATTTTAAGAATAAAAAATGTGATTTAGAAAGTGGTTCAGCAACAGGGCCAAGACTGTAAATCACTGCTGCTGTCTTGGCTCTAATCTATTTGACCTGACAGGCTGGAGATGGTTGTAAAAGCAGTCCCCAGTTTCTGGGTGAGTTATGTTCCTAAGGCTCGTTTGTAGGTCAGTTGTTTTGAACTCCACACATTTTCCCATAGAAATAACAGGATGAATAAAGGTTGCATCTCCAATCCTGCCTGCCAGAGCCCTTAACCTGTGGTGCATCCATCCTTCAGTTATACAGAGCCTCTCTATCGCTATTAATATCTACTGGAGAATTAGTTTAGAGTTCTGATTTGGGATGCAGGGAGCACATTTTCCTGTGCCCTGTCTCCTTCCACTTCAGCACCAGTTCTGAGAATGGAGAACTCTTCTAGCTTTGGACAGTGGACAGTAGCTCTGGTGGTGGCTGGGTGGATACAGACTCTCACACAGGTGGCCGAGGGCCCTTGATGCAGAGTCTCTGGAAAGAGCCCTGGCACAGATGCTTGTGTAAAACAGGCTGACACTTTGCGGAATGAGCTTGAAGAGGAGGTGCTGAATGACTGGGTCAGAGCCTGTGTTGATGAAGGCAGACAGTACCTAAAGTGGTGGATCTAGAGAACAGTCTGACTGCAATTTGTGGAACAGCTCCTTAAATGAGATCCACAGAAAGTACAAAGTTGTTTTTTGCTTTCCTCCTATCTAGTTTAGCTTATTTAGTAAGCTTTTGCTTAAATTTGCATTCGCTTAAATTTCTTTGTTGATTTTATGAAGTGTATTGTCACTGAAATGGAAAATTAAACAATATTGAAAAGTACCAAGAAAAATGTAAAAATTATACAATCCCTTTCATCCAGGGATAAACATGGTTAGTTTAAAGATTTTAGTCAGAATTGGGGAAACTATTTCAAGCATGACTCTAGAAACCATTCCAGAAACTTCTCAATAAGGGAGTCTGGGGTCCAAGCTTCAATACTAATATTACTTTCCTATCATTTTCTCAGATTAGGTAATGTTTACATTATCTCCAGCCTTCATTTTCTTATTTGATACATTGGATCATGTAATTCTTCCCTGGCCTTGGTTATTGTCTTATCACCTTTTCTCAAACTGGTATGTAAGAACTATGAAGCAATGGAGGAAGATTCAGTCACAAAGCCTGAGCTACATTAACAAAGTACTTAACAGTGAATGAGGGCATGTGCTTATTTATCTATGTCCTTGCCAACTCTAGGATTTACCAATTTTGTTTCCTGTATTGGTATATCTGATAAAGGGAAAATATTTCCCATTGTTATTTCTTTTTTCTTCCATTTTAATTTAATTTTAATTTTTTTATTATTTGAAAATATAACTTTTTATTTTCTTTTTTTAAACAGTTTTATTTCTATTCTAATTAGCAATAGTGTTTTCAGGAATAGAATTTAGTGATTCATCACTTACATATAACACCCAGTGCTCATCACAACAAGTGCCCTCCTTAATACTCATCACTGATTTAGCCCATCCCCTCTCTCATTATCATTTATTTTTATTTATTTTGAGAGAGAACATGCACACAGTCAAGAGGGACAGAGAGAGAAGGAGGCAGAATCCCAAGAAGGCTCTGTGCTGTCAGTGCAGAGCCCAACTTGGGGCTTAATTTCATGAACTGTGAGATCATGAATTGAGCTGAATACAAGACTCAGATACTTAACTGACTGAGCCACCCAGGGGCTCCTGTTATTTCTAATTAAGTTGAGTTTGTTTTCCATGTTTACAGAACACATGCCTGAGTGAGAGGTATGAAAGAGTTGAGATTTAAGTGTGCATATAGCAGTGGATGTTGTAAGTACTGATGAAAGCTTAGTTCCACCATGGGCATCACTGGCAAGGGGTGTGTGTGTATGTGTGTGTGCATGCATGCACATTGTAAAAGAGGGAGTTTCTATGTAATTAGCATAAATACAGATTTCCCAAAGTGATGGGGAGTCCCAGGTAGTGGCTTAACATCTGAAGTTAAACCCGTGGGTTTTCCGCCCCCTCATATCTAATAGTATAAAGC
>NW_027533085.1:779089-818712 GCF_008692635.1 Crocuta crocuta | reverse complement strand
GTTTTAAAAAAAAAAAAAAAAAAAAAAAAAAAAAAAAATCACTCCTTCCTAACTACTAGTGGTGGATCTATTCTTAATCTTAGTTTATTCATTCATAAAATGGTGTTAATAATAGTATTCATCTCATAGGGCGATTGTGAAGGTTAACTGAGATAATGCATGTAAAATCATTAGCCCAGTGACTAGAACATGATAAACTCTCAATAAATGTTAAATTTTATTATTTTTTTCTTTATTAAAATAAGGAGGTGAGCTGAGCAGTCTCTAAGGACTCTGCCAGAGCTACAGATCTAGATCCAAGATATTGAAAATGTATAGCTGTCCTTATTTGATCCATAAGTTAAAGAAAAATTGAAGACTTGCAGCTTTAAAATGAACAAAAGTGAGCTGGGTAATTGCTCCCAATTTAAGCTATATCTTCACGACAATGAATTGGGTAGATTGTAACATATATAGCATAATCTGTAAGAAGTGGCTCTTACAGCATCAAAGACAGTCAAAATAGAACTGACCACATTTAAGGCCACCTATTTAGCTAAGCTTATACTTTTACTGAGGAAGATAGAAAAATAGTGCAAAACCTTGCAAGTTAATTCCATAGAATGTGAAGAACAGTTACCAACTGTCATTCTTTTCAGGCTTTACCAAATACCAATAATTCTTATGTAGAAGTCAAATATAAATATTTTCAGTAATGTTTGAGAGAGAAAAAAACACATAGCAAGCTTACCAGGGTTAGAGCTGTTGACCTGTCAATATTTAGCTCTTCCAAACCAAGTCTTTGTAAGCTCGGCTCAGTATATTTAAATACTGAGCATAATGATTTTCCTACTTTATGGAAATTTTAACATCCTGAGTTATTAATTTGATACTGGGAAACAATATTTCTGATCTTAAAAGAACTGCCTGACAAATTTGGAATACAAAATCCTAGAGTTTAAAGAGGCTTAGAGATATAATCTTTTCTATACTATTCCTAACAATGACTTGATCTCTGATTAAATCCTGTTGAGAATTATGGTCAGTGTTACAGGTGCTCACTGAAACTTCTGACATCTTTCAGGCACTTGTGGGTTTTACATTCCCCCATTTCCTTGAAATTAGACATAGTTATAGACTTCTTTGTCCAATGAAGTTTAAGTGGAAACAATGTGAATCTCTTCTAGGAAGAAACATTTTAAGAGCCCATTTGAGATTCAATTTCTGTTTCCTTGCCATGAGGACTGTTGAAGACTTGTGTTTGGAAGGCAATTTCATAGGGTGGTAGAGCCTCTGTTTTCTTTGGTCTCTGAGTGCTACAATAAGTGAGGTAGTGTAAATAAGAAATACATTTTTGTGTGATATGCCTTTGAGATTCGGGGGTTCTTTGTTGCTGTGGCACAAAACTAGACTAACTTGATTAGTACTTTACAAAACTTTGTTTTTATGAAAGCCTCTTTTTGTGACTAGATAGAAATATTATTTTAACATTGTGTCTTATATGGATCTAAAATGTGATTCCATGTAAATATTTAATCTTTTATACCCTCTGAAACAGAAGAGAATTGCCACTTTTGTTCTTCCACATGACAATCCTTCAAATATCAGAACATAAATATTATGTTCCCCATAAATCCTCTACCTGAAAAGAAACCCAGTTTGTCTATTGACACATGGTTTCTTTACTTTTTACCATTCTGGTTACTCTCTGGATAACTTTTGTTTTTCCTATGTCCCATTCAAATGTGATGTCCAGAGCTGACTACAGTTCTTACCAAATTAAATACTACAGGGGGGATTATTGCTTAACATTTCTGAGGTTTATGATGATACCAAATTAAATACTACAAGGGAGATTATTGCTTGGCTTTTCTGAGGTTTATGATGAAGGTGAATTATGGTTATTTATTAGAAGTACATTATTTATTATTTATTTATTTTTTTCAAGTAGGCTCCATGAGCTTGAGATCAAAGAGTCAGATGCTCTATCAACTGGGCCAGCCAGGTGCCCTAGAAGTACATTATTTTAGACCAGGTTTAGACCTGACATTTTAATTTTAATTTTTATTCATTTTTATTTTTAAAGTTTATTTATGGGGGTGGTGAGCGAGCATGTGCACAAGTGGAGGATGGGCAGAGAGAGAGGGAGAGAGGAGATCCCAAGCAAGCTCTGTGCTATCAGTGCAGAGCCTGAAAGACACAATATCACAAACTGTGAGATCATGATCTGAGCCGTAATCAAGAGTTAGACACTTAACTGATTGTGCCATCCAAGAACATTTTTGGGCTGACATTTTTAGACAGGATCCAACATTGGGTTTAGTTTGGGAAAAGTTTACCCCTCTTCAATTCCCATTGGAAGATGGTAATCTTAGAAAACAACAACATGAGATACATAGTGTTGAACATATCTGAGGTCTAGCTCTGGACAAAATGAGAATCCCTGAAGATTTTCAATGTAGGAATTATGAGGACACACTTGCATAATGAACTCTGAAAATACTAGAAGAATAATCACTCAGTGACACACACTTGGGAAGGGGTTATATTAAGGTAGGGAAATTAGTCAATCAACCAATAAATCAATACCATGCATTGATTGCCTACTAAGTAGAAGGCACTGAACTACGTAGTTTGGCTCAGTGGTAAACAAGACATATATCTGAAGAAAAGAAGGAGTAGATGGATAGTAAAGATAGTCAATGGATTTGATGTCCTTATTAGATATTGTTAAGTATAATGAATGAACTGAAAGGAAAGCCTAATGTCTGAGGACAGGCTTTCTAAAGTAGCGATTTGAGAAGAATTAGTTTCTAGTGATGACAAAGTCCATGAATGTAGCAGGAAAGTCATCTCACATGGTTTAAAAAAACACACATAAGTCTAGAAGTAGGATTGTTTTCAGAACTATTTGCTCAGGGCTATCTCCACTTTTTTTCTATTTCTTAGGTTCTTTTCTTTATATGTTTGCCTTTTCTTTGGGCCGATTTTCTTCATGTTGCAAAATAGTTATAAGCAGTAAATAAGAATCCATACTTCCTCGTTTGCCTCTAGTGGGAGAAAGCATGCCCATTTCCAAGAACCACTGAACAACAGTTCTGAGATTTGCTCCGATAGGATTACTCCTGAATCAGTCATTGTGGCCCAGTAAATACTTGCACTTACCTGGAGGTAGAGTTAGCATCAGTTTTTTGTTTTGTTTTGTTTTACAAATAGTTTATTGTCAAGTTGGTTTCCATATAACACTCAGTGCTCATCCCCACAAGTGCCCTCCTCCATGCCCATCTCCCCACTCGCCCCCCACACCCATCAGTCCTCAATTTGTTCTTAGCATTCAAGAGTCTCTCATGGTTTGCCTCTCTCCCCTCCCCCACTATTTCCCCCCTTCTTCTCCCCTGCAGTCCTCCGTTAAGTTCCTCCTAATCCTCCTATATGTGCAAACATGGTATTTGTCCTTCTCTGCCTGACTTAATTTCACTCAGCATAACACCCTCAAGGTCCATCCATGTTGCTACACATGGCCAGATTTCATTCTTTCTCATTGCCATATAGTATTCCATCGTATAGATAAACCACATCTTCTTGATCCATTCATCCGTTAATGGACACTTAGGCTCTTTCCATGTTTTGGCTATTGTGGAGAGTGCTGCTATGAACATTGGGGTACATGTGCTCCTATGCATCAGCACTCCTGTATCCCTTGAGTTAGCATCAGTTTATCAAAAGGCACATAAGTTAAGTGGAGGATGGATGTCTATTTTTAAAAAAAGGACTATAATTAGCAAGGACAGAATGGGAATGGATGCTGTGTAAGCACCTCACAAATGCTCACTATAAGATGTCTAGAAAAATTCGACCCGATTCAGAGTGGTTGAGATTTTTATATTTGAATGGGGATGGTGAATTTTGAGATGGGAATTTGGGGAATAAAGAAGACATGGGCATAAATTCCTTAGCCTGAAATACATGAGGTTGGAGAGAATATACAACCTTTTTTTTTTTTTTTTTATACAGGAGAAGCAGTTCAATGGAAAGGGCATGACCTAAGGGAAAACGGTGGAGGTACAATCAGTGACAGCTTTGAGAAGCCCAAGGAGAGCCTTGTGGTTTCGAAATAGCAGCAAAGTGATGGTGCCATTAACTCGTGTGTAATGTAGCTGAAGGAAATGGCTTCGCCACATCTTTCAACCTGTCTATTGCAGATGGAGGTTTTTTTTTAANTGGTATCTCAGTGTGGTTTTGATGTGTATTTCCCTGATGAGGAGGGATGCTGAGCATCGTTTCATGTGTCTGTTGGCCAGCAGAGGGAGGGTTTTAAGACATTTGAGCTACAGCCAGAAGAGAGTTGGTGATTAGGAGAATATTTATATTTTGGGAGAAAATGAGAAAAGTGTCAGAGCAGTTTGTTGGGAGGGAAGAAATGATGCAAAAATCTCCTCTATGAAGTCTTTTCTGGTTTTCCTCAGTTGGGTGTGCCCTTCCTATTACATTGGTTGTTTTCTCAACTGATAAAAAATTTTAGTTAAATGTGTACTAAAAGCAAGAGTGCATTATGGTTATTTTGAAATCTATGGATGAAGGGCCAATTTCTTAAATTTATAAATTTTTAAAAATTGAACTATAGTTGATATACAATATTGTATTAGTGTACAACATAGTGATTTGGCAGTCATATGTATTATTCAAGGTTCACCACAATAAGGAGTTTACCATATGTCACCATACAATGTTATTTGAATATTATTGATTATATTCCCTACGCTGTACTTTTCATCCCGTGACTTACTTATTTTGTACCTGGAAGTTTCTACCTCTTAATTCCCATCATCTATTTCACCCATCCTCTCACCACCCTCCCCTCTGGCAACCTCCAATACCACCAATTTGTTCTCTGTATTTATGACTCTATTTCCTTTTTTTTTTTTGTTATTGTTGTTGTTGTTATTCTTGTTGTTGCTCTTCTCTTCCTCCTTCTCCTCCTCCTCCACCTTCTTCTCCTCATCCTTCTCCTTATTCTCTTTTTCTTCTTCTTTCTTTGTTTCTTTCTTTGCTTCTTCCTCCCTTTCTTTCTTCCTTCTTCTCCTCCTCCTCCTCCTTCTCCTTCTTTCCATCTGTAAGTGAATGTGGTATTTGTCTTTCCTTGACTGACATACTTCCCTTATCTTCATACCCTCTGGATTTATCCCTGTTGTGAATGGCAATGTTTCATTCTTATGTTTTTCATGTTTTTTTAAAAAAATTCCAGAACATTTAACATACAGTGTCATAATAGTTTCAAGTGTACAATATAGGGATTAAAAAATTCTATACATTACTCAGTTCTCATAATGGTAAATGTAATCCTGCTCCCCCCCACTTTTCCTCTAGTAAACACCAGTTTATTCTCTATAATTAACAGTCTGTTTTTGTTTGTCTCTTTTTTTCTTCATTTGCCTGTTTTTTTTTCTTAATTTACACATATGAGTGAAATCATATGGTATTTGTCTTTCTCTGACTGATTTACTTTTTTAGCATAATACTCTCTAGCTCCATCCATGTCATTGCAAACGACAAGATTTCATTCCTTTTTATGGCTGAATACTATTCCATCACACATATAGACCACATCTTTATCCATTCACCTATCAATGGACATTTAGGTTGGTTCCATATCTTGGCTATTGTAAATAATACTGCAGGGGCACCTGGGTGGCTCAGTCGGTTAAGTGGCTGACTTCAGCTCAGGTCATGATCTCACAGTCTGTTTGAGCCCCGCCTGCTTCTGATTCCATGTCTCCCTCTCTCTGTGCCCTTCCCCTGCTTATTCTCTGCCTCTCTCTCAAAATAATAAACATTAAAAAACAATGCTGCAGTAACCATTGGGGTACATATATATTTTTGAATTTGTGTTTTTTATATTCTTTGGGTAAATACCCAGAAATGGAGTTGCTAGATCATATGGTAATTTTATTTTTGAATTTTTGAGGAACCTCCATCTGTTTTTCATAGTGGGTGCACCAATTTACATGCCCACAGTGCAGTTGGGTTTTTTTTCCTCCACAATTTTGTCAACAGTTGTTATTTCTTATGAAGAGCAGTTTCTGAGACTCTATCCCAATTAACAATACTTTGTAAACATTACAGATATATTATTTCCACACTTGCATATTGGTTAGAGCTAATTTCTCCCTAAGTGGAACACTATAAGTGTCAGCTGCCTTTGGTTCTCTAGCCACAAGAATACCTGCTCTTGCTTGCAGGAGGTATTCTTGTTGGGTTCCCCCTGTATGTTGGGGACCCATAGCTCACTCTTTGATTTCATTTGAGAAGTAACATTAGTTTCAGGTCTGGAAATTCACCTCATGGAACCGGATACTCAGCTCCATTCAGATCTGTTCACTCAAGGTCTTCTCAGTAAAGTTGAAGCCACTGTGCCCGATGCTGTTCTCTGAGAAAATCTTCCTCGTCCCTTTATTAACCTTCTTCAAAATGTACAGTTAGACACACTAGAATGTCAAGCTGGACACACTGCCCTCTTCCTCATTCTGAAAGCTCACGAAATGCTTACTGATTTACTCTACTTAGTTTTCTCTTTATGTTTTGACTCATGACATTATTGCCATATTTCTCCTCAGGCTTTAGGTAGTTTTCTGTAACATGCCCTCTTACACTTCTTTTCCTATGTTATGTGAATTCATGTATTTTAACTACTCTGTCTAAATATTTTATTCCATGATATTCTAAATTTTCTGACTCCAAACTCTTGTAATAATTTTATTTTTTAGTAATGATTTCTATCAGTTGCTGTCTTACGTAGTTGTTCACATGTTATTGCAGGCAACACTCATAATACACTGTCATGTCTTCAGCACACACACAAAAATATTGGTTTACTAGAGCACAAGATTGTTTCCTCTACTCTGTACTCAATATACTATTGGAATCTTGCCTTACATATAATTTTCACTCAAACAATTTGATGAAATAAATTTATTTGTGGGAAAATGCATACCAAATTATTTTGTCAGTTATAGGATGGAGATAAGGGTATCTAACTTACTTTCAAATGAAATATTTTTATATTAGTGTTATCTTTCAGCAAAATATTTCATTTTCCTTTTACCATTAGCATCAAGATAACATATTTTTTACTTGGGCATTGATTTTGTAGCAAGACGAGCAAACTTGTAGCAGGCATGTCCTCCTGCGACCATTAGAAAAGGTGTTAAAATACTCATCTATTAAGCTGGGATTCTTTCTCAAAACCTTTCTCCATGCTGTGATATTGGTACTTACTACAAGTGAGAAAGAACATAATATTGAATACTTAAAAGCTTACTAGATCAAGTGAGAATATTATATCTACATCTTGACTTAAATACAGTTGACCTTTAAGCATTATGGGTTTGAATTGGGTAAGTCCAGTTATACATTGAGTTTTTACAGTATAGCACTGTAGATGTACCTTCTCTTCCTTTTGATTTTCTTACTATCATTTTCTTTCTTCTAAATTACTATGTTATAAGAATACAGTATGTAATACATATATAAAAAGTGTATTACTTGACTATGTTATTAGTAAGTCAACAGTAGGCTATTAGTAGTTAAGCTTTTGGGGTAGTCAAAAGTTATATGGGAATTTTTGACTGCGTAGGGTGTCAGCACTCCTAACCCATGTGTTGTTCAGGAGTCAACTTTAATGACAAAAGCCCTCTTTTATATTCTAGTTCTTGTGGAAGGAAGGAATCTAATGGGGTCTGTGGTGTTCATGAGACAATAAGAAAGAAAACGTAACACAATTTTTTGAATTGTGAATTGGTTGAATCCTAAAATAGTGTATCATGTAACTAGTCCTCAACTGCAGACATAGAATATACTTAGGCATAGAAAATATCTGTAAATTCTTATGCCTCATGACCAGTAAGTTTTTCTAGAAATATATTGGAAATTTCTGTCTGATGCAACTGAATTCTTTTTTTTAAAGGTACTGCTGCTATTTTCTCAGCTACAATATAACATTCCTAGATCTATATTTTCTTACCCTTCATATTAAAATAAAAGATAACGATTACTATTAACACAATGGCTGTTAATCTAATGGAACGTTTTTTAGTTTTACAAGCCTGTCTGTATAAACAGTCATCAATCTTTTTAATCTTTAGAAATTAATAAAAATATTGTAAAACTGGGTTCTAATGGCAGAAATCCCATAAAAACAAGTTTGAAAGCTTTGTGATGCTTTGTATATAAAGAAATAAGAATTTGGCTCAGTTATTTCTCCATTCTATAGTTGTTTGTTCATTTTCTCATTGCTAACCTTAATTTATAGAAACTTTGAGAATAGTCAATCTTCTAATCTAAGGAAATATTTTTATGTAAATAAAGAGTAAATGTTTTATGGCAGAAAATTTTACCCCAACTTTTACCAATCAAGAAATTTAGTATTAATGACATGTTTAAGCAGACCTAGTGGAGGTTTAGATTTTTCAAAAGGTCTTTCCAAAGATTTCCTAACAGCATAATTTTAAGGTTAAGGCGGTTATAATATAGATTTCTTCCCTAGAGCAAATACTAAGAAAATATCTAATATTATGACTTTATAGGAATTTAATCCCAGAAATCATGAAGCATAAAATTGAAGGTGCGAGAAAAGGAACTGATTTGTTAAAATGGTCAGATCAATAAAAGTTAATGTCAAAGAACAAAACTTCAAATTCTGATGAATTCCCATGACCAAGCAGATTGATTTGGTGTTTCATTTATTTATCATTTCATTTATTTTCAAGGTTTAGAAATTGAACTATGCTTCAACTGATGAAAATTATATTAACTTTGCAAGATATAAAATTCACAGTGTTTTTACTTGGAATGTTGTAAAAGAAATCCTTTGTTTTAAAGTAAGTCTATTTTATTTAGCCTTTTAGAAAGATTTAAAATCCTATCAAAAGCTAAGCAAACAAAGAGATTTAAAAAATGATTTTTTAAAATATTGTAATATACACTCTGTTGATTCTTCAAAGAAAGGAAAAACTATTGATGTTTGTCCATCTCACAATTTCCTTCTAAACGTATTCTCATTTATTGTAGAACATGCACCAACATGTTAACCTTTACTAGACCATTTTATTGATGTAACCTAGTTTACTATAATCCTTAAACAGTACAAATACACCTTACCTTTTCATATATTATTGTCAAAGGAAGAAAGCTAATGAAAAAAATTTTAAGTGGCACTCAAAGAGTGAAATCACTGATAAAATATTTCATATTCTATAGGGTGATATTTAGACATATTTAATATAAAATGAAACCAGAAATTATCCATGGAAGATTAAAATTGGATATCACTATTTGACAGGCAGACTAATGGCTTCCCCAAGTCATTCTTATTCCCAGAACCTATGACTGTGTTAAATTATACAGTAAAGGGTAATTAAAATTGAAGATTGACCTAAGTATTCTAATTAGCTGACCTTACAAAAGGGAGATTTTTCTGGATTATTCAGGTGGGTCCAGTGTACTTCCAGAATTCCTTAAATGTATATGGAGGACCAGAATAGTCATGATCATAATGAATGGGACGTGAGAAAGACTGGAACAGCCATTGCTGGCTTTAAAGACAAAGAGGGCCCTCCAGCCAAGAAATGCAAGTGGCTTGCAGAAGATGGAAAAGGGGAAAGAACCGATTCTCCTCTAAAGTGTCTAAAAAAGAACACAGCCCTGCTGACACCTTGATTTTAGACCAATGAGACCCTTTTCAGACTTTTTACCTCCAGGACTACAAGATTATAGCTTTGTGTTGTTTTGTACCACAAAGCGTGTGGTAATATGTTACAATGAGAAGAAATGAACACAACCATAGTAATAATATTTTTGGGACATTTTAAGTGTAAATTTTTGAAACCAGTGGAAGGAGAAGTACCTTGCAATAATAGTAGCCACAGTTACCATTAGCAGCATTGGTTGTTCTGGTTACAGTTTATAAAACTCTTTCTATGTGAGTATCTCATGGGTTCTTCATTGTAATTTAACCAGATGAAAGAGGATATGTTGGTGCATATTTTAGAGCTATGGAAATTGAACTCCAGAGAAGTGGTGTGGTGAAGACAGAGGTGGGAAATTCAGTCCCTGATTTTTCCTTGCTGAATCCTGGGCTCTTTAGCCTATGTGCTAGACCAGAACTGGTAGACACTGAGAAGACTTTTTTAACAAACACAAGGCTTGTTTTATTTCCAAGAGCTTAATTACTGTTTGAAGTGGCAGCTGCTTGGGTTTCAAACCAACCTTAAAAGTTATGAATATCTATGAATCTTTTCTTAATAAATCTTGGGTTTTGATTGTGAGTAGGTGAGTACAAAGAAATTACAGAGTTTCTTGTGAGTTTCTATTATGACCTTGAAAAATGATGAACAATTTAATCTGTTTTCTGAGATCCATTTCTTGTTCAGCTGGTGGGAGAATTGAGAATAAATGATCTCTCTTTGCTATGGTTTAATTTTTTTTTTAAGTTTCAATCTACTTGTATAATTTAATTTAAATGTAATATTACCAAACTAATTCACCTTTTATAATTTATATCTATCATCAAAGGCCTAGAATTAAAAAAATTCTAGGCCTTTATTAAAGATTAACAGTGACTGAAGGGATTGGACATGGTAACATGTAAGGTAAATGGGGTCAGTGTTGTGTGGCTGTTACAGGTATGGGATGCCTGAGGTGCCTGGATGGCTCAGTCTGTTGAGTGTCCAACCTCAGCTCAGGTCATGTTCTCACAATTTGTAAGTTTGAGCCCCGTGTTGGGCTCTGTGCTCACAAGGTGGAACCTGGAGTCTACTTCAGATTCTGTGTCTCCCTCTCTCTCTGCCTCTACCCTGCTGGAACTCTGTCTCTGAAAAACAAATAGGCACTAAAAAGTAAATTTGATTACAGCTTTGTAGTAGAAGCTAAAGTCTGGGATTGTGAAGCCTCCCACTTTGGTTTTCTTCAATATTACTTTGGCTACTTGGGGTCTTTTATAAATTCCATATAAATTTTAGGATTGTTTGTTCTAGCTTTGAGAAGAATGCCGGTATAATTTTCATTGGAATTGCATTGAATGTGTAGATTGCTTTCGGTAGTATCGACATTTTAACAATATTTATTCTTCCAATCAATGAGCATGGAATGTTTTTCCATTTCTTTGTGTCTTCTTCAATTTACTTCATAAGTTTTCTATAGTTTTTAGCATACAGACCTTTTCCATCTTTGTTAAGATTTATTCCTAGGTATTTTATGGTTCTTGGTGCAATTGTAAATAGGATCAGTTTCTTTATTTCTCTTTCTGTTGCTTCATTATTGGTATATAAAAATGCAACTGATTTCTGTACATTGATATTGTATCCTGAGACTTTGCTGAATTCCTGGATCAGTTCTAGCAGTCTTTTGGTGGAGTCTTTCAGGTTTTCCATGTAGAGTATCATCTCATCAGCAAAAAGTGAAAGTTTGATTTCTTCTTTGCCAATATTGGTGACTTTTACTTCCTTTTGTTGTCTGATTGCTGATCCTAGATCCTCCAGCACTATGTTAAACAACAGTGGTGAGAGTGGACATCCCTGTCGTGTTCCTGATCTCAGGGGGAAAGCTCTCAGTTTTTCCCCATTGAGGAGGATATTAGCTGTGGGCTTTTCACATATGGCTTTTATGGTGTGTAAGTATGTTCCTTCTAATCTCGACTTTCTTGAGAGTTTTTATTAAGAAAGGATGTTGTATTTTGTCAAATGCTTTTTCTACATCTATTGACAAGACTGTATGGTTCTTTTCCTTTCTTTTATTAATATGATGTATCACATTAATTTGTGAATATTGAACCAGACCTACAGCCCAGCAATGAATTCCACTTGATCAGTATGGTATTGGACAAAAACAGACACATAGACCAATGGAAAAGAATAGAGAACCCAGGGGCATCTAGGTGGCTCAGTCAGTTAAGCGTCCGGCTTTCACTCAAGTCATGATCTCATGGTTTGTGGGTTTGAGCCCTGCATTAGGCTCTGTGCTGACAGATATCTCAGAGCCTGGAGCCCGTTTTGGATTCTGTGTCTGAGCCTCCCTTGCTCGTGCTGTCTCTCCTTCTCTCTCAGAAATAAATAAAACATTGAAAAATTAAAAAAAAAAAAAGAATAGAGAACCCAGAACTGGACCCCCATTAATGTATGGCCAACATTGTAATCTTTGACAAAGCAAGAAAGAGTATCCAATAGAAAAAAGACAGTCTATTTAGCAAATTGTGGTGGGAGAACTAGACAGAAACATGCAGAAGAATGAAACTAGACCACATTTTTACACCATACACAAAAATAAACTTAAAATAGATAAAACACCTAAATGTGAGACAGGAAACCATCAAAACCCTAGAGGAGAAAGCAGGCAACAACCTCTTTGACTGCAGCTGCAGTAATTTCTTAGTCAACACATCTCCAAAGTTAAGGACTTAAAAGCAAAAATGAACTATTTGGACTTCATCATGATAAAAAGTATCTGCACTGCAAAGGAAACAATCAACAAAACTAAAAGGCAACTGGCAGAATGGGAAAAGATATTTACAAATGACATATTGGATAAAGGGCTAGTATCCAAAATCTATGAAGAAATCACCAAACTCCACATCCTAAAAACAAATAATCCAGTGAAGAAATGGGCAGAATACATGAATAGACACTTTCCCAAAGAAGACATTCAAGTGGCTGACAGACACATGAAACGATGCTCAACATCACTCCTTATCAGGGAAATACAAATCAAAGCCACACTGAGATATCACCTCACACTGGTCAGAATGGCTAAAATGAACAAATCAGAAGACTATAGATGCTGGCTAAGATGTGGAGAAATGAGAACCTTCTTGCACTGTTGGTGGAAATGCAGACTGGTGCAATCACTCTGGAAAACAGTGTGGAGGTTCCTCAAAAAATTAACAATAGAACTCCCCTTTGACCCAGGAATAGCACTGCTAGGAATTTACCCAAGGGATACAGGAGTGCTGATGCATAGGGGCACATGTACCCCAGTGTTTATAGCAGCACTTTCAACAATAGCCAAATTATGGAAAGAGCCTAAGTGTCCATCAACTGATAAATGGATAAAGAAATAATTTTTGGCTGCATATTTTTCCAGTTCAGCACATTGAATATATCCTGCCACTCCTTTCTGGCCTGCCAAGTTTCTATGGATTGGTCTTCTGCAAACCTGATTTGGCTTCCCCTGTAAGTTAAGGAGTTTTTTTTCCTTGCTGCTTTCATTATTCTTTCCTTGTCTGTGTGTTTTTTGTGAATTTGACTATGATATGACTTGGTGATGGTCTGTTTTTGTTGAATCTAATGGAAATTCTCTGTACCTCTTGGATTTTGATGTCTGTGTCCTTCCCCTGATTAAGACACCTTTCCACTGTAATTTACTCATATAAATCTTCTGCCCCTTTTTCTCTCTCATCATCTTCTGGGACTCCTATGATTTGGATGGTATTCCTTTTTAATAAGTCTCTGAGTTCTCTAAGTCTTGTATCATGAGATTTTTGCCTTTGTTTTTATCCTTTTCTCTGCTTTATTATTCTCTACAATTTTATCTTCTATATCACTGTTTTGCTGCTTTGCTTTGCCCATCTTTGCTGTCATGGCATCCATTCAGGATTAAATCTTGGTTATAGCATTTTAAATTTCATTCTGACTAGATTTTATTTCTTTTATCTCTGCAGAGAGGGATTCTATGCTTTTTTCAACCTCAGCAAGTATTCTTATTATCATGGTTGTAAATTCTATTTCAGAAATCTTGCTTATATCTGTGTTGATTAAGCTCTTGTCTGTCATTTCTTCTTGTTCATTTTTGGGGTGAATTCCTTCATTTTGTCTTTTGGAGGAAGAGAAAAATTAATAAAATAAATATTAAAAATTTTAAAAATTTAAAAAAATCAGATAAAGGAAGCTAGATCCTAAGTGTGTTTTGGTCTGCTTGCTGAAAGAAGCTTGATGGAATAGAGAAAAAAGGGAAAGGAAAGAGAGGTAAGAAAAAAATCTAAAAATTAAAAAAATATTATATAATAAAATGGAATAAAATAAAGAACATGAAATAGAATAAAAAATAAAGTAAAAAAATAAAACAAAAATAAAATTTTCTTTCTGTATCCAAGAAAGAGAAAAAAAAAAGAAAAAGAAAACAATTTAAGCAAAAACAGCAGTAAAGAAAATGAATAAAGAACCACCAAACAGTATGAAGCCTGAATGAAGTTACATACAGTTTCCCTTAGAACTGAAACTATGAAGCTTAGTCTGCACACTAAGCAGGTGAAATGACTTGTACTGGTCTTCTAGGAGATGTGCTTGGAGAGAGCAGTTGGGTGGGGCTTGGTGTAATGGCTCTGTTCTCCATGAGGTGGCATTACTTAGCTTACTGGGGTGGATCAGTGGGGTATGCACATGCATGGGAGAGGTGGAAATGGCTTCACCCAGCTCCCTAGTCTCTGGCACAGGAACTTCACGCTCTAATCGACCAGGGATCAAGTACCCTCCTTTGTCTCAGGCCTGTGTCCCCTCCTTGCCTCTACCGTGTCCATGTCCAAGCTCTCCGCTTCCTAAGTGGTACCTTCCTCCAGAGTTTTATCTCAAATAGGGTTGTGTTTCAAAACAACACACTTTAGAGAACCCTGCAGCTTGGACCTATACTGACTCTCTGGGGGAGTCTTGCTGAGCCATGGCCCAGTGCTGGCTTGCTCCAGAAAATGTTCATGGGATCATGCAGTGGCAGACGTTCAGAGATTATGGAAAATCATAACACACATCTAGCACCAGTTTTCTCTGAACTTGCATCTTTGTCCCAATATCAGCAAACATGACTTCTCCCTTGGATCTGCTGGGGCCTATGCCTGTGGAGAGGCTGTATGGCCTCTACCAGATGCACTCCAAGCAGGAGAACAGCTTCTCCCCGTGTGGCACATGGACTACTCAGACTCTGCTGCCTAAACCTGGGGATTCACCCTGCTTCTTCACCAGAGCACTGCTGGGCACTGAGCTCCAAAAATTCAGACTGTGCTCTACTGTTTATAGAATCCTGGTGGTATTGAAACCCTCTCTTTTCTTTTCATCACTGGTTTTGAGGAACATATTTCTTGTTCAGACCCCTGTGAGTGTTTTCACTCTTTATCTCCAGCTACTTTCAGAGGGAGTGTTTTTCTTGCACAATCCCAATGCACCACACTCTCCTTTCTCTTTCTATGTCCTCTCTCTGCAGAAACATCTCCCTACCCTCAGTAGATTTTCTCTCCCGCAGTTCACTTCTCCACAAGATGTACTGAGTTCTGTGGCTCACGTTACACAGATTGTTGTGTTAATCCTCACATCAACTTCCTAGGTATTAAAAATGGTCTGGTACTAATCTAGCTGTATTTCAGGGATGAGACCAGCTCATGGTCTGCATGCTGCTCTGCCATCTTAACTCCTTCCCTGCCTATATTATTTTTAATGTTCAGATAATAATTAAAGTATTATTTTACTTTGTTTTAATGTATCTGAATAAATGTTATTTTACTTTATTTTTTTAAGAAGACTTTTCAATACCCTTCCTTCATGCATATTTAGGAATTCCCTGGACATGTCTTATAAATGCTGCATAAGTCAATATTCCCAGAATCCTGCTGAAACTGCATCTTCTACCAGTGTCCACCACTGTTCTATCAGGTATGTACCTCTGCTAGGTGCTACTACTTCTTAGTAGAAACCAAGATGCCATGGTATTGGACAGGGAGTGGTATCCTGTAACACAGACTAGGCTGCTGCTTGGCAGTCCCCAGTGGCTCCTATAAGTTTGATGGTTTCCTTTGGCTTGACCATCACAAAGCTGACCTTCAGGTGGGAGGAAAAGTAGAGGAGATATGTTCTCTCTCCTTTGTCTTATGCTTGCTTAGAGAGTCTTAAAGCAGGGTGGCTTGTGCTTCATTGATTTTCAGGGGGTTTACTGAATTCACTTTTTAAGTTTTTGTTTGGTGTCTGTTTCCAGAATGTGTCTAAGGACTTTCATGGGGCAGAGTGCACCACAGTGTACTCACTATCACCACTTCGGCTGGCATTCAGAGTCAGTCTTCCTTTTAATTTGTTCCCTCTCAGGAGACCCTACTGGTCCCCTACAAAAAAAAAAAATACTTGTCAAGCCATCCCTTTAAGCTTACCAGACATTTCCAGATATGTCTGAGACTTATCAGTGTTACAACTTGAGTTGTTTCCCAGGAGACTCTTGGTTCCCTTGCAAATGGGTTTCTCTCAAACCTGTCTTAACAACTAAAGTCTGAATTCCCACAGTGGGCACAGCTCAGACTCAAGTTGAAAGTTCCATTATATAATGAACTTCACAAGTAACAAAATGTTTAGAGCAGTTATCTTGAGGGCATTTGACAAATATCTATCAAGTATCTACACTAGGACAAACATAGTGTTCATTGTCAGATATATAAGTTAAAGGTCTCATGATCAAGGAATCCAGTTTAGCAGATGGATACCTATTAATTCATAATTATAATACATTTTGATAAGTTATATAGTAGCAAGATATGTGAAACATAGTGATAATATTATAACACACAGGGGGGTGTGGATATGCACAAAGAGATGGGTATATGAAGATTTCAGGAATGCAGAGGTATGTTTACGGTTGGGGCAAGTGGAGGAGAGGGTTGAAAGTAATGGTGTGGGATGTAGATTGAAGGGTGGACATAGCCAAATATAAATACTGTATTATATGCCGAAATACTTCAACAATTTAGAATCACTGGAAGATTTTAAACATGGCAGAGACTTGATCTTATGCGTTTTAGAGAAATGGCTTATTGTAGGGGACATGTATAGATTAGATTATATTGCACTTATTCAATAGAATGGAGATAGAAAGATAAATGAAGAGAGTATTGCAATTGTCTAGACAAGAGTTGATGAATAATGCACAATAGGGATGAAGGGTATATTTCAGGAGGATGTTTCCATTATTTAGGAGGCAGAATACAGGAATCAGTAACTGCATCTGGGCATTGTGTGAGAGACAGGTAGTAGTCTATGAAGACTCCTGGATTTCTGATGTGGATGTCCATATGACGTCATATGTAAAATTACTTGAAACAGAGAATACAGGATAGGAAAAATTTTAGGGAGAGAAATAATGCATTGTCTATTATAAATAACTAGTTAAAGAAGAAGACATGGACAGCAAAAGGAGATTAAATGCAGGGAAAGAAAATGGAAGAGACAGAAGTAAATATGGGCAGAGACAGGTCAAAACAAAACAAAAAAAGTAAGAGAAAAAAAATAAACAGTTGCAGAGTGATACCTAGGTTTATATTTGAGAAGTAATTCTATTTTCAGTTCTTTGTAGTATGCCATTAAACTCAATGCCTATTTTAATTTTGCAACTATAGGCAATGCTGTTGTTTTTTATTTGTGATTTTATTCATGATCATATTCATGATTATGATTACCTTATTCATGAATAAGGTAAATATTTGGTCTCTGAATTTGAGAAAAGTGAAAAATGGTATGGGAAAGGAAAAGTAAAGAAAACAGAGACCATACTTTTCCTTTCCCATACCATTTTTCACTTTTCTCATATTCAGAGACCATATTATGCAGTAAAATCTGTGTCAATCAGTGATATCAGCTCTTACAAAGAAATTTGTATCTTTAAGATTAGTATTCCAGAAAAACCAACAAATTTTTCTACTGGATTAATTATCAGTTAAGAAATTGGAAAGTGAGGAGCTGGAAAGATGAGACACATCTTACGGCTGTTTTTTAGTTTCTTTCATGGACTGAATGGGTAGCCAAAGCTACTTATACAGGCAAAAATAAGACATAGAATCATGGGCCTGGAAAGAACTCACATAGGATATTTTCTAACCACTGCTTCCATAATTGTTTCCACATGAAAATAACCAAACACACTTGCCTGGCCAAGTGTTCTTACATTAACCGAATTGTTTGGTGGGATGATAAGGTTGATTTTGGAGTGAATATAACAAATCTAAATCAACAAACCAAGAAATATCTATAAAGAACTGGGTCTTCCTTTGTTCTGGGAATACAAACATTGTCAAACTACTTACCTTACTAAAATAAGAATTTTAAAAGTGTCAAAGAAAGGTGAAAATTGGATTTTGACCTCATAAGATCACACTATGTACCAAAAGTATAATCTATTAATTTTGTTTTGCAATTACCAAGGAAAGATATATTTTGAAATATGATTTATATTACAATATCCAATCAACATCCAATTGATTCTCAGTTCCTGAAATTGTGGCTTCAGACTTGATCAATGCAGAGTAAAGGATCAGTAATTAAACAGTAATGATTTTTTTCAAGTGGAGGTAGTTAATATTATTGTAAATTGCTTTGCTGTGAGTAGATTCGGGCTCTTAATGATTTTTTAAATGATTCTGGGAACAAAACCAATTGAAAACAAAATCTGTCAATTACATTATTATTTCAGGCCTTAGTATATGGAATTTAAACAAAGGCATATAAGCCTATCACATAAAAGGTGTGTGACAACCTGAGAATTACTTTACTAACTTATGAGATAGCCTTTTCAGATACATAAGGATGCTTCAATTGTTTTGATCATTTACCTGCCAATTTTCATGAGGTGTACACAGAAGGCAGACAGTTGTGCTGGACAGAAGAATAAATTAGACAAGAAATGAGCAAGTCTTCAACCGGGTTACTCTTCAACACAGCAAATACTGTGGATTTTTATTCTAGAAGCTTGGAAACACTGGGAACTATATCCTTAGTTAGAGTTACCATGGGTAGTGGTGGCTTTCTTCATTTTGTAGCTATCTTGAGATGTTGGCTTGAAATGTATAGGCTATGGTGCTATGAGAAAGGCCTAAATGGTTTAGGGGTGGTCTGTTTGCTCTTATGAGCAAATTAATCAGTTAGTTACACAATATTTTTTCTCATTATGATCCATATGCTCTGTGAACCTTGTGTGGGAAAAATGTAAGCAAATCTTGACAACTCAGCACCACAGAACTCTGTTGACCACAAAGAGTGATGTGGTGAATAATGAGAAAATCAGTGAAAGGTGTGTTCCAGTAGCCTAAGCAAGAGTATCTCCATGGTCTACACCATCTTTTCAACCTGACCGTCTACAAAGAAAGGATGGGGTGCAATGTGGTAGTTTAGAAAGTTTTCATGCATAAATTCCATGACCTTGACAATTCAGACATAATGGTGTCTAGTAGGCCATATACACAGCTAGTGTAGATATAACTACAACTAGTTATAGTCAGTTGAAATTTAGTGTGAAACATGGAATACCATGAACCACTTATTTACTACAGTTCTTTTTCTTGAGTGGTACTGTAAGATCTATATGAATTTTCAAATTTTACTTATATAATGTAGTTTAATCTATGAGTAGTGCCTGGATACATCTGGAGGATTTTGTAGAAAATCCCAGACATCAAATAATTTCACACATAAATACTTAAGTTTGTTTCTCTAATACATAACTTTTTATTTTTTTTATTTAAAAAAATTTTTGAAATACTTTTATTTATTTCTGAGAGAGAGAGAGACAGCATGAGCAGGGGAGGGTCAGAGACAGAGGGAGACACAGAATCTGAAACAGGCCCGAGGCTCTGAGCTAGCTGTCAGCACAGAGCCCAGTGTGGGGCTGGAACCCATGAACCATGAGATCATGACCTGAGCCAAAGTCAGACGCTTAACCGACTGAGCCACCTGGGCGCCCCATGATACATTTATTTCTCATTATTGTTGAATAGCCAGTTTATGTTCTATTTTCCCTTATTGTCTCAAAAACATTTTTTTTGTATTTTGTTGGAATCAGGATCTCCTAAGTTCCCTTAGGAGATATATATCTATCTCTATTTCTATCTTTATTTCTACATCTGTACCATCTATATCATCTATCTATATCTATATCTATCTGTTGTTTTTTAATGATAAGGTTGATAAGTAAATTGAGGTGGTATCAGCCTGATCCTTCCATTATAATTCTCCAACACCTTCAACTAATAGATTTAGTGGCTATTGGTGATTGTTACTAAAATCCAGTATCTCATTAGGGCTTAAATTCTAACACTGCCATTTCCTCTTAAAATTATGAGTTATAATTGTTTTAATGTTTATTTAGTTTTGAGAGAGAGAAAGACAGAGTGAGCCAAGGGGGAGCAGAGAGGGAGAAGGAATCCAAAGCAGGCTCCAGGCTCTGAGCTGTCAGCACAGAGCCTGACGCGGGGCTCAAACCCACAAACTGTGAGATCATGACCTAAGCCGAAGTCAGACACTTAACTGACTCAGCCACCCAAGTACCCCATGAAATTATTAGTTCTGATTCTTCTATAAAGAAGAACTTTACCTGATAACCATTTGATTACCCTGAAATATGATCCATGTGGAAAGATGGGATAGTGATGGATTGTTTCCACTAATTTATTATCAGCATAATGAGTTGATGCCCTACCAACATTTAAAGGTGACCAATTAATTTTTATTTATTATAGTATATCTTATTTATTGTGTATATCTTTATGAACTCACATGTAAATGTATAAACATATATAAGATTTATAAAAATAATGTATAAAATGGCTGATATGCTTCAGTCTACTGGAGTCATTATTCTTTTTTGGCTGCTCAAATTGTCCCATCTTTGACCAGTGGGAATGATTACCAATGTTCTTTTAACATGACCCCTGTTGTTTTTCATAGTCTTTTTCAGATACTATAGGCTTATTTTGACATTTCTTTTTCCATACCTGAAATTAACTGTTTCTCCAAATTCTCTGGTTTCTTTCATTGGGTCATGGTATTTAAAAACTACAATTTGGACACTGAAGGTTTTCATTGCCAATGGGTTGTCATTGTTTTTAGGCCTCTTTAGTGGACAGAATTAGGAATTAGAAATATTTTGTAAAGAGAAAAATTATGACTAAACTAATATTAAATTCACATCTATTTACTTAACATTATTTTTAGTTCAGATGCTTAACCTACTGAGCCACCCAGGCGCCCCTCAGCCAATGAGTTCTAAATTACAGTTATTGTATTTTTCAGCTCTAAAATTTCCATGTGGTTATTTACATTTTAATTTGGCTCTTCTTTATATATTCTATTTCTTTGCTGAGACTTTTTATTTTAACATATATTGCAAAGAATTTTTGCAGTTGCTTGTACCAGCATACTTTAAAAATAGCTACTTTAAGATATTTGTCAGATAATTCGAGCATCTGTGTTAATAGTGTGGATGTTGCTGTCTCTTGATGACCTTTCTCTACACGACTCATATGCAGACTAGTTTTGGATTGCATCCTAAATATTTTGGACATTATATTATGAGACTGTGTCTTGTTTAGATTTTATGGAGAATGTTGATATTTTTGTTTTAGCAGGCAACAGACCTGGTTAGGTTTAGACTGCAAGGTCCAACTTGACTTTTATAGGTGGTAATTCCAATGTCAGTTTTCAAAGCCTTTTTAGTGTCTTTATATCTGCCTTGGTATGTTCCACTCAGCAGTAAGTCTGTAATCTGGGCATTGGTATATCTTTTAGTTTCCTTCCCAGAATCACTGGTATGCTAATTAGGATTAGACTCATGCATCTTTAATCTCGCTTCAGACTTTTCTGATTTCTGAGACTCCCCCTTTTGTCCTCTGGTCAGAAATCTGGGGCTCTAACTACCTTACTTTGTTGTGTTGTGTTGCTCACTTCTGTAATTGAGTTGGTGTCCTGATATAAGCAGAGGTAAGACACACAGAGAGGAGGAGAGTGAGACAGGGAGGTGAGAAGCCATCTGGTCTTGCCTTGTGCTTTTAGAATGGCAGCAATAACTGAGGGGAGGAATTGCCTTCTTAACCCTGTGAATTCCTGTGTGTGTATGGGTTTCTATAGCTATTTCTGACTCCCTACTACAGGATTGCCTCATAACTGGGGTGCTAGAAAAGGAGAAAAGGAAAAAACCCAGGGGGTTCCCACTTTTCCTTTAAGGTCAGGAGTACCTTTTCCTGACCCTCAAACTAGCTGGTGGGCTTCTTCTGTCTGCATCACAGTGCTCATTTCTGGGTTTCTGGCTATGGTGGGTTCAAATAGGGGTATCCCCAAGGGGGAAAATTGCTAAACTCAGCACTGATTTAGTCATACGTTGAGTTCTGGTAACACCTGCTGTTATTTATAAAGTCTTCAAATAGGTGTTCATGTATTCTGTCAAGGTTTTATAGTTGTATTGAGTGGAAGTAAAATGATGAAGCATGCTTATTCTATTTTAGGTGGAACCCGAATCTTTAAAATTTTATTTTGTTTTTAATTGTGTAAAACATTATGTAGTTCCAAAGCCAAAACTATGAATAAAACACATCTAAAAGCAGTCAAGCTTTTTTCCTGTTCCTTTTCTCCCTCCAGAGGTAACCATATTTTTAAGGTTTTTGATTATCTTTTCATTTTTTAATATTAGAAAGTAAGCATTTATATTTGTATTCTGTCTTTGCCACTTCTTACACAAATGATAACATGCTACATTCTTTTTTATTCCGTTGGTGTTAGCCACAGCCATGGAAACACATCAGCACCATAAGAGCTTTACAGGGCTAAGAAGGCAATTCCTCATCTCAGGTATTGCTGCCATTCTAAAAACACAAGGCTTTCTACTGGTATTGTTGGAGAGGCAAAGGACTAACAGGTTTTGTTGTTGTTGTTGTTGTTTGTTTGTTTGTTTTTTAGCACTGAGCTGGTAACAGAAAAATAGGAAATAGGGCATTACCAGAAGTAATGGTGATGATTAGGAGCAGTGAGGTTGCTCCACAAAAGTCTTTGATCCCACCCCCATGGGCATCTTTCAGTTGGTTTTAAAGAGGACAGCCCAACATTTGGTGTTTCCCACATACTTATCTCTAATTTAAATGCAAGATGATTTTGAAAATAGATTAATTTTTCTATTTCATCAGCCTGAAGATGTGGATCAGAAGATACCCCTTCGAACCCCTTTCTTTTATAACATCAGTGCCTCTAATATAGGACAGTGTATAATTTGGGATTTTCAGGGGCATAAGGTTCAGGGTTTTTACATTTAGCATTGCTCTTTTAGGTGTTAGACAAACATGTAGGAATAATATTTGTACATGACTCTAGCATAACTTACATAATGATATAATTAAGAATGATCATTAAGAACGTCATAAGACATGAGAAAAAAGGCCCCTAAGAAATTTGTGATCAGCACAAACTTTAAATACTTAGCAACAGAAGTAGTTGTGGGATGTCTTGACTCCTCTAGTAACTGAAGAGGTTTGATAGTCAATTTCTGCTAGATTCTGATCCTTAGGTGACATTATTTTTGAGCAATGTCTATGCCCCTATGTTTTGGACATTTATACTTAACAACAATTCTAACCATAAACTTGAAATATTTCTGATAAGATTCTGATTTGTATTAATCATAATGCAGCTTGAGAACTAACACCTTTAACTGCTTTCCATTTTGGAAGTGTCTAATGATTTTATTTTCTTGCATGAAGTAATTCAACCATGTCTGCCTTTGGCTAAACAAGGAAAATGATAACTTAAGTAGTCTAAGGAAAGCCTGAAATTCCTTCCTTGCTTTTAGAGTATATTAGATGGATGTATAAAATCTTGGATTAATACTGGTAGTATTAATATGGTGGCACTGAAATGTCAACCTGGTATTTTGCTTTTATTATGTGAATACATGAATGTTGTTTTTCTGGAAGTCATTCTCAATTCATCTACTGTTGATCCTATGGTGACATATTTGTATTCTTAGAAATTCAGGTTATTTTGAAGTGTTGAGAAGTTCATACGTGCACAGAATTTCCAAACTGAAGGTGGTCAACTTGACATAAATGTTAAAATGTGATGATCCTTTGGTAACATCCTCAAGCACCTGGTGTTGGTGGAAGGGTTGGATATTTACTTAACATTCTCTAGATGCCAAGTAACCTGTTAAGTGCTTAACATACAAATCTTATATAATAGAGCTTTATGGGTAGATGTTACTATATTAGTTTGTAAACTAGGGAAATGGAATTCCAAAAGTCTAAATAACTTAGTTTGGATCACACAGACTATAAGTGGTAAGACAGGTATTGGAACTCAAGTCTATTGACTTAGTCTTCTCCCACCATTCTTCACCAAATCCCTTACTTACTCAGATAGGATTAGTCTTTAAAAGACCTTGGCCTTCAGTAGGAATAGTAAGATACTAATTAATAAATGCTGGATATGAGTCTTGTGTAAGGGCCTTATTAATGTATTTATACACTAATATCCATAAATCTCACATTAACCAGCACATTTGATGTGTTTATTTAGTATATGTGGCTGATGGAAATACTATGTTTGCTAAAACACTCACTGTTTTTCTTAGAGTAGAATACATACATTTAATTTCCTAGTGAGTTATTACAATAGCTAAATATAGACAGAATAACCCTAGTTTCTTTTCACAAATTGAACTCTTAAGATGTTTTTAATGTAAGCAGAAACTGAGAAATTTTAGGACTCTAATCATGGCATCCTTATGACCTTGATTATCTTGTGACAAAAAAATACGTCCAAGAGTCCCTTGCTAATCAGACATCAGGATGATGGTGTGATGGGGAAAGGGCAGGCTTTATGTTAAGTGTTAAAAGTTCTCCAAGCCTTGACTAGGGTTTAAATAAGACAAACTACAAGGCACCTGAGTGGCTCTGTTGGTTAAGCCTCCAACGTTGGCTCAGGTCATAATCTCATGGTTTGTGGGTTGGAGCCCATATTAGGCTCCATGCTGACAGCTCAGAGCCTAGAGCCTGCTTCAGATTCTGTGTCTGTTTCTCTCTCTGCCCCTCCCCTACTTGCACTCTCTCTCTCTCTAAAAAATGAATAAAAATAAAAAAATTAAATAAGACAAACTTGAAGTAGAGGGTCACACGATTTATAGATATTAACTTTTCCTACCTCTGGAACCTTTTGTCATCTTTGATAACAAGAAATAAAGCTTCAAAGCTTAGAGCTCCAAAGCTTAGAGCTCCATAGGGAGCTAGCCAGGTGGGACTGCTGTGATGGGTTCTTCTGAGATTGCTTTAATATGTCTCAAGTGAATAAATAACTCTGGAAACCCAAGAAGTCCAGATGGCTAAAATTTATATGAAAAGAATTCATTTTATTATAGCTTCTCATTCTGAATCAAGGATGAGGCACCAAAACTTTGTAAGACCTAAGGGTGCAAGGAAAGGTCTGAAAGAGGATTATTTATTTTATTCCAAAATATAGATATCTGTCTTCTCTTAAGCACCTGGATGTGCAGAACTTAATGTAATTGACCTCATGCATGTTGTAAAGAAAATTAAAACTCTATATCATGCTGGGAGCTCTAAGTTTTTATCAACAAGTTGGACTTGGCCAGAGGGTTAGTTCTTACCACCTGAAAACAGATCTATTTATTTCCCAGTGTGCTACTTTGGATACTAGTCCTGTAAGACTTCTGTAGAAAAAAATGTTCTATAGTTAAATTAGAGTTTGGGAAACACCATATGATATATTTACCTATTAGATAATTATAACACACATCAGTGTATTAAATACGATTTCTTAAAAATTTTTTTGAATGTTTTATTTATTTCTGAGAGAGAGACAGACAGACAGCATGAGCAGGGGAGGGTCAGAGAGAGAGGGAGATACAGAATCTGAAACAAGCTCCAGGCTCTGAGCTAGCTGTCAGCACAGAGCCCGACATAGGCCTCGAACCCATGAACCGTGATATCATGACTTGAGCCAAAGTCGATCGCTTAACTGACTGAGGCACCCAGGCGTCCCTAAATAAGATTTCTGCTAATTCAACTAGTAAATGAGAAATAAAAACTACGAAGAGTGTTTAACTTAAAAATTTTTTTATGTTTATGTATTTTTGAGAGCCAAAGAGTGTGAGTGGGGAAGGAGAAGAGAGAGAAGGAGACACAGAATCCGCAGCAGGCTTCATGCTCTGAGCTGTCAGCACAGAGCCCAACATGGGTCTCAGACTCAGGAACCATGAGATCATGACCTGAGCTGAAGTCAGACACTCAACCAACTGAGCCACCCAGGAGCCCCTGTTTAACTTTTTAAAATAGTCGTTTTAATGGGTTTCTCTTCCCATCAAAGTTTCACAGAACTTGTGTTTAAGGCAGTGTGTTTTTGGCATAAGGATAGGCAAATAGACTAGTAGAATAGAATAGAGTCCAGTAATAGACCCTCATTATAATTTGTAACAAAGATGACAGGGCAGTGGACAAAGTATAATCTTTTCAATAAAAGGTACTAAGTCAATTAGGTATCTGTAGGAGGAAAAAAATGAACCTTACCTCACATTTGCATATGAAAGATAAAATAATTTGGCTTTTGAGGGAAAAGTTAGGAGATTATCTTCATGATATGAAGGAAAAGTTTTCTTAACAGGACACATGAAAAAGAATAGTAAAATGTCCACATTTAAATTAAGGACTCCGTTCATGAAAAGACACCATTAAGAAACTTAAAGAGGTAAGCTGGAAACTAGAACAAGGTATTTATACTATATATATCTGACAAAAGACTCCTGTATGAAATATGTAAAAAAAACAACACAATAACAACAACAAAAAAAAAACCCCAAAACACCCTGCTACTTATCCCTATATAAAAGCTGGAATCAAATAGAAAAAATAGACAAAAGATTTGAAAAGTCATGTCAGAGGAGAGGGTATTTAAATGACCAATGGAGATGAAAATGTGCTCAAATTCATTAGTTATTAGTCACACAAATTAAATCACACAGTGTGATTACAAAGGAATGGCTAAAATAAAAACAGGAAACGGCAAGTGTGTCAAGGATGCAAAGCGGTGGCAAGGGTCAGCCACTGTTGGTGGGAGTATGAATTAGGATTACCACTTGGGAAAACTGGTTGGCAGTAATTACTAAAGCCAAATATATAGACTTATCTGATGACCCAGTGTTTCCATTCCTAGATTAAATATCCAACAAAAATTCATATAAATGTTGACCAAAAGACATGTACTATAGAATATCCATAGCAGCATTGTTTGTTAGGACCCCTAAACTGTGAACAACTCAAAGTTTATCAACAGTAGAATGAGTAAAGGGTGATAAATTCACACAATGGACTATACTCCAGCAATGAGAATAAACAAGCTAATAAATACACAGAATAACATGGATGAATCTCACAAATATAATTTTGAGCTCTAACAGGCAGACACAAAAGAGTACATACTAGATGACCCCATTTATATAAAGGTTTTCAACAGACAAACTAATCTATGCTGTTAGATATCAGCACATTGGCTACTCTGGAAGGGGGCTCAAAAGAATGTGTGGGTGCTAATAATACTTTGATCTGGGTATTTGTTTCACTTTGTGAAGATTCATTGAGCGATATATTTATGATTTGTGTCTTTTCTTGAACATTTGACATACTAAAGTTAAAAAGTATGCTAAAAAGTCAGACATCTAAAACCAAAAAATTACTGAATAAAACATTCTTAGCTCTAGGCTTCCAAGGAACACATTTTGGGAAATGCTGACCTATCCACACATTGCTATTGATAGATATTGTTCAAGTCTTATTTTTTTATTGAAATAAGATGAGATGAAATGAGATTCAAAGGAAGACATAAATGGACATTTTCTCCAATTAATGTTCAAATTTGTCATTATTTTTGTATTGAAGACAGTGAAACACTGAGTGGTAGTGGTAAATGATTAAAGAAATTATTTAATGATCCTTTGAAAAGTAATGAGAGAAACAGATACATTTTAGTTATGTAAATATTAAAACAAGATTAAATTGAGATTGTTTTTTAGCTTGGAGCAATAGAAAATATAAAGTTTAATTAAAAAAAGAGTAAACTTTCAGTAACTTCACAAGAAATATACAAAATATATTAAAATATACAAAATATATAAAATATATAAAAAAGTTTTCTTAAACAAACAGCAATTTTGTGGGTATTTTATAATTAATTTTTATACTTTAGGTTTCCATTTATCATTGAAATATAAGAGTTAATTTGCACTCATACTACTTTATACAATATTATCCCTTTTCCCAGTTCTTAATATGTGTTTTACCATTTCAGAGACACTTTTGATGGCAGACTGTGTGTCTGGATCTTTGTATAAATGCTTTTCTCTTGCACTAATTAAATAATTAAATCACCTGCTCCAAAATGTTGAAATGCCAAATGTCCAGTTTCTCTGCCTCCACAGACTTCTTACTCTGACAGCCAACAATTGCTCTAAGTGTTTGACATTCAGAAATTGGAAGAATAGGTCAGGACTGTGGCAAGTTGGTTTGCATTTTAAATAAGCTATGAGTGAAGACAGAGGAAAGAGATGTGTCTAATGGTAATTTCTTTCAGTTATTTTCTGTGGTTGTCTTAAGTTTTTGTTTGTTTTTCAAGAGAATATAAAAACTAGACTGGTTGTTCTTATCCCAATTTTATTTTATTTTATTTTTTGGTAGTAATCCCTCTGGAAAATGATGGGAATCTGAGTCGGACTATTCAGAAATTAGATATCATATTTATAGTCAAATGAGATCATTATGCCTATTACCATGATGCACATTTTTAGAGAATTAGAATCATTGAGTATGACATTGAATTTTTCTTTTTTTGTGCCAATAGCTTTACAATAACCTGGCTTAGACTGCTTTTTATACAGCAGACTTCTACTTTGAAAATTTGTTTCACATAAAAATGTGATATTTATAGTTAGTCCTTTTTAGTCAGGTTAACAAGAGAAGGATTTCTTAGAATATTCAGATTATTAATCCAATGACAAATCTTAGCCAATAGTTTTAATTTTTTCTTCAATAGAAATGTTTGCCTTATATTTTGATGAATATATTTGCCAAAGATTCACCGCATACATTTTCTTCTCTTTACCTACTGTGGAAAGTGAAAGTGATGCTAATAAAATGACCAAAACGGAGAGAAGGAAGGAGAAGCAGCAGCAATAATAGTGACAGCAGCAAGGTATTAGGCAAAATGAGCAATTCTAGTCATTTGTATCCAAATAACCAAGCCCAGTTCAAATCTCATAAGGGACTCCATGGGAAATTATACTTTTGTTGCTGTTCTGAAATTTTGTGGTAATAAATATTATTTAAGATGGGGAAGTTTCTGTCCCTTGCCATTGACTTCCTGAGCCAACAGCAGGTAACTGGTGGAGTCTGAGTCTATGTGCTGGCAACTTCTTGTAGCGCACATGAAAATCACTGTGAAGTGACTACAGAGTAATATCCATGAATGCTGGTCCCATCAGGGGCACTTAATGGTGCCACCAATTTCGGGGTATCATGACAATGTGCAATGGAGGAGGATGTCTAGGGCTTTTAGGAGGGATGTTGGTCAAGCCTAAATGGCTGAGATTCCTGACAATTCCATAGTACATTTGGATCTTGATATCAGAACTTTATTGTGGAATGTCAGTTATGGTTGTGTGTGCATTTGTAACTCAGTTAAAACCATTGTCTTAGGAATATACAATATACTTTTTAAAGAGATTTGCAAGCAAGCATGTTTGTAATTTTCATAAAGAGGGTTCCTAAAGGAGACTTCTAAGCATTGTTATTTATTTATGAATGATTTCAATAGACCTTGTTGGAATATTACAATCAAAATTCTAATGTGTGGAAAGGGAAAAGTCAGTTAAGTCATTTTTCTTAAGAAACTTTTTAATGGGAACATCCCTTCTAGCTGGATCTTTGTCACATCATTTTAGTCTATTTGGTAATCTCAAAAGCACAGAGCTTCAAGACCCTGAATCATTGTGAAAAATCTTTATAATCAGTTTTTTTATGAATAAAAAATTTTAATTTCACATCTCAAACTTTTTCTTGGTATTTTGGTTTACACTATATACTGACAATCTGTTAGGCTAATGTATAATATGAACTGGCTCATTATCAACATTATTTCATTGCTAAAAATAGATAGATGTTAATGTGATATTATAGCCAGCCTTGTCTATGTTACAATTAGCCTGTTGTTGGTCATAGTGGGAGTATTTACACCATGGAATTGCAAATGTCACAAATCAGTCCTCCCTTGCCCCCCGCTCATTGTTAAACATTAATCAGTGCACTGTTGCAGATAATACAGTATGGGTTTGAGGTTAGACCTAGGATAAA
Source organism: Crocuta crocuta (assembly GCF_008692635.1). Lineage (NCBI taxonomy): Eukaryota > Metazoa > Chordata > Mammalia > Carnivora > Hyaenidae > Crocuta > Crocuta crocuta. The sequence goes on along the minus strand of NW_027533085.1, from coordinate 788,558 downwards.
ATTCTATTTCTCCCTCTTTCTCATTATGGAAAATTATTAAACTTTCTTAAATTTCCTGCTTTCTTAATACAACAACAATGTAGTATTGCAAAAATTAAGTTAGCTAATGCACAAAGCACTTGGCACAGGCTTTTAATGTGTTTTAGAATCCTTTTACTTTCTCCACTCTCCTGATAAGATTGGTCCTAGAATCTGGGGTGAGAATGAATTGTAATGTAGGTAAAGATTCTATAGCTGTGGACAGAGAAGGACCAGAATTTGGGCATCAGGAAAGAAGTTCTATATTAGGGATGGCACATCCAAAATGGTTACTCTCAAGATGTGTCCAGGAGAAGTGAAGAAAAAATCCTCGACAGTAGAAGACCTTGCATAGTGTTATAGTACCTCTGCAGAGGTAGAGATAGCCCTAGGTCTTTCCATTTTAGAGAGTTGTGCTGAGTTAGAGTAATAAGCCTACGCCTGGGGAGGGGTAAACCTTTGGGTGGTAGATAGAGTCCTGGTACTAGATACTAGGGTGATCAGAGTGCGTGGTCTTCAGGCAAGAATTGCACTTGGTCCTGGTCAAGACACTTCCTCCTCTGGTTCCATGATTTTAGGCAGTAGAGAAGTGGATAGAGCCTGTAAAACACATGGCCTTAAATTTGGTAGGAGAGAAATCAGGACAGTTTCCAAACACATAATGTCAGAGCAAATAGGGTCTGTGAAGAGCTTCTCACATTAAGCAAAATCAAAATAAAACAAACAAAAAAGAATGGTAACTATGGCAAAAACCAAAAACAAACATACAAAAGTAAATATATAACAAGGGGAAAGAAAAGGAAACTTGTATATAAAATACTAGAAATAGTGGAAAGGACCTAGTCTAAAAGAATATATTACCCAGAAAGTACATTCCTGTTGATTTCTGTAAACTCTGTAGAGAGGCTTACTGAAACCATGAATTTATTAAGAGCATGGCTCAAAGATAAGATGATTAAAGAACAGAATGGGATGAAAAGGAAGATTGCTGACCCAAGAATACAAATTGAGAGCCAAAACAACACTATTACAGATCTAATAAATAACAAAGATTTATCAAAGAAGAGTTCATATTTTTGATTTCATGTTTTCCTTCCAAGGAAGAGGCTGATTCCATAGTCACACAATCATTTTCATTTGCCTTTACAAAGACTTGAACAAAATGGAAAAGATGAAGGTGTAGCTCTTCACCAAAGTGACTCCTAACTGCTAACAGCCTCTAGAAATGTCTTTTTCAGTGCAGCAGTGAAATTGTTTTATAAATCTCCCTGGTTTTATAAAGAAAATAGTAATTCAGGGATTAGTGCAGCTTGAAAAAAATTCTCATCTTCCTCAAATTTTGGTTAACAGTGTGTGGCAGGATAGTGAACAAGACTCTTATTATTTTGCATTTTTGCTGAAACTCCAAAATGGAAAACTAACGAGTGCTTCTGTATTCTACAGAAAGCCATCAGTAAGCCCTGAGATCTCGTCTTTGTATTCTATTAAGAGATAGTATAGACTAGAAAACAATTTTTAAAGGTACAAAAATAATTTTAAAATAAATTACATGAAATCACACAAAATGGAGGAAGGAGGTCAAAAGGTACAAACTTCCAGTTTTAAAATGAGTAAGTCATGGGGATGTAATGCACAATGTGGTGACTATAGTGAATAATACTGCATTGCCTGTCTGAAAGTTGCTGAAAGAGTAGATCTTTTTTTTTTTTTAAATTTATTTCTAGGAGAGAGAGAGAGACCCAGCGTGAGCAGGGGAGGGTCAGAGAGAGTGGGAGACACAGAATTGGAAACAGGCTCCAGGCTCTGAGCTGGCAGTCAGCACAGAGCCTGACACGGGGCTTGAACCCACAAACCGCGAGACCATGACCTAAGCGAAAGTTGGTCGCTTAACCGACTGAGCCACCCTGGCGCCCTAAGAGAGTAGATCTTAAAAGTTCTTATCATAAACAAAATTTTTTTACCTGTATGGTGATGTATGTTAACTTGACTGATTGTGGCAATCATTTCACAATACAAATATTGGATTATTATGTTGTATACCTGAAACTAATACAATGCTATATGCCAATTATATCTCAATTAAAAAAAAAGCAAATCACATAAAAAGAGACAGCTGAATTGGCTCTGGTCCTCCAACCATCACCCTCAGTGGATATCAGCAAAAGTTTTGGGCTTCAAGGATATTCACTGTAGTTTTGAGTTCTTGATCAGGCAAGAACTGTGGCCTTTCACTCCTCATCACCATCCCCTCATACACCAAGAAAAGTGGCATTAAAGAGAGTACCTCACAGGAATTGGAGGTGCCTGAAAGAGGATGATACCAGTATCTCAGTCCTGGATTACATATTTGTTCCTATGGCAGCCTCTCAGATCTACAAACTTAGGGCAACCAGAGGAGAAAGGCAGCAGCAGTAGGTAAGGAGCTTGTGCATGTGTTGCTGAGAGCACAAGGAGGTGGGATTTACGTAGGGCTGAGGATGAAAGGGAACCGCTGTGCTTGGTCGTGGGTGATGGCATTGGAGGCAGGGTTGCAAGCACTGAGCCAGAGACCGGTGTTCCCCATCATAGGGCTGCAGAGTAGGGAGGTAACCTCACAGAGACACCAGTTGAACTCAGCTGTGCTCTCCTCAATAAAACAAGTGGTTCAGGGCTCATCGCACAGTACGTTTTTGGCTGAGGGGAGATCACGGTTGCGTAAAGTAGGTAACAATGTTTTGGGTGGTTTTCTCCAAGCTCCACTTTCTGTCGCAACAAAGCAAAAGCTAGAACTAGAAAAGGGAGGAGGAAAGAAGTACAAGGAGGCTGAATTAGGAGAGGGAGATGTTTATTTGATATGAAACTGAAGTCTTTTAAATTTGGGCAGGTTTGAAAGTTAGAGGCTCTGGCTTAGATTTTTTTTTTTTTTTAAGTAGGAAAAAGCATTTCAAAGGGTGGTTTTTACAAGTAAGAAAACCATTCTATGTTCGGACTCTAGCGAATCCACACTCTTGATATCAACACTTGTTATGCCATGAAATGCTACTCTAGGCTGCTAATTTTATCTTTTGGTATGACTGATACATTTATGGTTAGAAACCATATGAAGTTTTTAATAGTCTTAAGTTAAACCTCAGGCCAGAGATGATTGACTGTATAATTCTTATGACTCAAGAAAGCATTTTACAATGTCTTTAGTACTAATGACTGTCTTTGAAATGAAAAATATAAATTTCACTCATAATTCTTTAAGAAGTATCACATGATCCATGTTTTTAAATCAAGTTAACTCTGATGTTAAGCACTCATTTTTCAAGAACACAAGAAAGTAAGTATCAGTCATGTTTTGGGATTTTTAAAAAATATGTATACCTGGATTTCCAAAATTCCTGTAAAAGGTGTCACTGGTCTTCCAAGCACTGTTCTCTCCCCAGAGCCACAGAGCTCTTTTGGGTCTTGGGGTTTTGTTTGCTTTAAGCAAGAGAAGGCCGCTAAAAGATGGTTCATGTAATGTTTGCTTGATACGTAGTAGGGCTAGGGCTGTTTTATGCATTACTGGCCTGGTAACTTTTACTGATTTTTCCCTCCTCTTTTTAGCTGTTCTGGTAGAAGGGGGAGAGCCTGACCCATACACCCGATTTCTTCCACCACTCCCTGATGCTTCTTTTCCATATTTTCTCTTTTCGGGGAAGATTCCACATGTTCCCTCCTACTTAGGCATTCTTTCCTGTTATAATGAAGGGGTTGTTGACACTATCCAATGTTGACATTTGAAATGTTGGGCACTTTTTCTTGTTAACCCACCATGCTTTACAAGCAGTGCTTCTGGAATCTTTGATGAATAGGTAAGAGGGAGAGGAAAACAGAGGGAGAAGAAAAACGATGACAGTAGAAGTAGGACGGAAAAAGTAAAATAAAAACAGCAAATAAGGAGTGGTAGAGTGATCGGAAGTGCTTTTAATTTCTCTCTGTGAAACTGGCATTTCTGGGCCACCGCGCACTGTGGTTTTCTGGTTTGCATAATTGAATGGATATTATTGAAAGGATGTATGAATGGCGTTACAATGATTATATAACCAAGTCTAAGCAGCTCGCTGTTGTGTGAAAGTGAATAGGCACTGCATTTTACTAAACTGTTACTCTGCTTTGACAGCTGTTATGCTGTGATAAATGATTGCAGAATTAATTGAAGAGGTTATTATACTATTAAAACCTGTTTCCACTGAGCAGTAATAATGAGAATTCATTGTTAGTCAGTGAGTGTCCACCATTCAGTGATGGGAAATTTCTCTTCTAGTATTCTATGTATTGTTTTTGAAACACGACTATTAGACCACCTATTAGAACTTAATTTTTGAAGAGGTGCTAACTTTAAAAATGTCCATTGAAGGACCAGATTGTCATGAAAGGGTCAAAATCTCCCCATTACAACTTTTCCTTTCCTTTCAGTGCTCTTAACTATCTCCTTTTCCCCCAGTAAGTTGTCAGCTAATTCAGTTACAGCTGAGTTGAATCTTCCAATTCCTTGCTGTTAAGTTTTTTTCAGGTGTATACAACAGTTCTTTATAAAAAACCCCATCAGAAACCAATTTCTATTGATAGGAAAAGATCCTGCCTTCTTTTCTGTAGTTGTTAAAGGAGTAAGTATTCCTATTAAATGCTGTTCCATCAAGTATGTTTTAAAGATTCATGGGAGCTCACCTCTCTTCTAGAATATCTGGAAATTATAGGAGCAAAACTTTAACTTTCTATCTTTTACATATATTCCTAAAATAAGGGAAATTGTGATATGACCAGTGGAATTCTTAGTGACCCTCTGAACTCCCTTAGAGTAGACCATGAACCAGATTCCTCCATCACCCAGCAGGAGGGGCTACACCTGAACTTAATATCCCTTGATATTGGTGGTTACCTTTACTTTGGCAATAGGGTTTGTATCTGAAGACCCAGGTGGTGGGCAGCTTGCTTTCCTCAGACAACTCCTCCCTTAAATAGCTGGCACTCCAAAAGATTGTTGTAGTTTTACTCTATAAGAAAAGAGATCATGGTTTGCCTCCCTCCCTCTCCCCAACTATTTTTCCTTTCCTCCTCCCCCATGGTCCTCCGTTAAGTTTATCCTAATCTTCCTATAAGTGGAAGCATACGGTATCTGTCTTTCTCTGACTTCTTTCGCTCAGCATAACACCCTCAAGTTCCATGAGAGACTTTTGAATACTGAGAACAAACTGAGGGCTGATGGCAGAGGGGGAGACAGAAAGGGGGGTGATGGGCATGGAGGAGGACACTTGTTGGGATGAGCACTGGGTGCTATATGGAATCCAACTTGATAAACTATGAAAGAAAAATATAAAATGAGAAACCTCAAAAAAATAACATATACCTGAAACTAATGAAACATTGTTTACTATATTCAAATTAAAAAAAATTAAAGAGATCATAATGGAGTGGGAGGTATCCTTCCCCTGGAATATGAATGCATTTTACATGTGCAGCAGAGCATCTTGGTTCTTGTTCACTTTTCTGTGGGATGATGGTAGGATGAGGGAGTGGGGTCTTCTCTCTTTTTGACCTTTCTAAGTTTCTCTAGTAAAGCCTGAGTGGCATTGTAACATCAAGGGATCCACCTTTCAGGGTGTAAATCCACTGTATATTGATTCTTGTAAACTATGTGAGGTACTATTTTACTCTTCTGGCTCCTCGGAGGAGGAATTTCCCCTAAACATGCCTGGTAATTTTTACTTAACTCCTTGCTTTTTCCAGTCGTTGTTGATTTAATTATCCTGCTGACAGGAAATCACATTGATCCAAGTTTATCAGTTGTCAGAAGCGAATCTATCAATAGTCTTAAATGAAAGGAATTGGGATTTTTTTAAACCCTTCTCTATCCATTCTGGAAGAGAGGAAATGGTGACTTGTGCATATGTTTTTCTCTACAGACTCAAATTTTCCTTTGGGTAGTCTGTCCCTAGGGCTGAATTTGGAGGGCAGGAGATTTTCAGTCCTGGTCAGTTCTCGCAGTATGCTATATTTTCCGACTTTGCCTTTATCAGTTGACAGGGATCTTATTTTGGGCTCCCATTTATCTTGTACATTTCTATTCTTCAACTGGTTCAGAACTTAGAGGAAAAGAATGGCACAGATTGGGCGTCTTTGGATTCCAATATCTCCAGCAGAGAGCTATTGAAGGATTGAAACATCTCCTACATCTGAAACTCTATTGCTCAGGTGTTCTTTCCAGTGATTGATTGATTTACTCTTAGTTAAAAAGTGTGCCATAGAGAGAGACTTCAAATTCCAAATGTTTGCCACTGAGCATGTGGATCTGGAGAATTTAAAGATGATGCCCACTAGAGAAACTTTCCTTCCAGCTCAATAAATAGGCTAATAGATCTTTGCTTACAGCCCAAATGCTTTGCTCAGCCCCATTCTCATTGTGGCAAAGGTGTCTAACTAGAAATGGACTAATGTTTTCTGTGAAGGACACAATCCCAGATATTTCATAGTCCATTAACTTAACTCTACCCTGGCTGTTGAGGAATGCTTAAATGGCTTTAGAAGTCTCTATGAAGATAAACCATATTTTAAAGAAGGAATCCAGCATGCAAATTTAGCATTTAAAAGTCTAAGTCAAAATTCTATTACACTATATTCACGCCATAAACACATGTTATAATAAGTTGGTTTCCTGGGTGTTGGGGGTTTTAGTAGAAGAAATTTTATAGTGCCCTGAAAGATGGAATGAATTCTAGTGAATATAAATTGATGTTGGAAAAAGCCTCACAAGGGCTTTAAATCTAAAGCAGCTATGTCTATACTAGTCTGGACAAAGCTGATTTGTGCATTATTAGGCTTCAATGGATGATTGTTTATGTTCTGACATTTGGAAATGCATTTTGTTGTTAGTGAACATACAGGAACTTAAGATTTTTATTCTAATTCCAGTACAACTGGCATACTGCTCATCAGTTTCAAGTGTACAATATAGTGGCTGAACAATTCTATATGTCACTTGAAGCTCATCATGAGAAGTGTACTCTTTAATCCTGATCAATTATTTCATCCCCCCACTCACCTCCCCTCTAGGAACCACCAGTTTATTTTCAAGAGTCTGTTTCTTGACTTGTATTCCTTATTTGCTTCTTAAATTCATGTATGAGTGAAATTATGTGAGATTTGTCTTTTTAGGACTTATTTCACTTAGTTTCATACCATGTAACTCCATCCATGTCATTACCATCTTTTGATGGACACGGGTTGCTTCCCTAATTTGGCTATTGTCAGTGATGCTGCAATAAACAAAGGAATGCCTGTATCCTTTGAAATTCATATCTTGTATTCTTTGGTGGTAGTGAAATTACTGGATTATAAGGTAGTCCTATTTTTAATTTTTTGAGGAACCTCTGTACTGTTTTCCACAGTGGCTGCACCAATTTGCATTCCTACTGACAGTGCTTTTTCTCCACATCTTTTTCCAATGCTTGTTGTTTCTTAAGTTTTTGATTTTAGCCAAAATATATCATTGTGTGAGGTATTCTCTGTGAAGTGATATCTCCTTGTAGTTTTGATTTGTATTTCCCTGATAAATGATGTTGAGCATTTTTTCATGTGACTGGCCATTTATGTCCTCTTTGGAGGAATGTCTGTTCATGTCTTCTGCCCATTTAAAAATTTTTCATAACGTTTATTCCTTTTTTTTGAGCAAGAGTGAGCAAAGGAGAGGCAGACACACACACACACACACACACACACACACACACACACACACACACACACACACACACACAGAATCAGAACCAGCCTCCAGGCTCTGAGCTCTTGGCACAGAGCCTGATCTGGGGCTCAAACCCCCGAACTCTGAGGTCATGACCTGAGCTCAAGTAAACTGCTCAACCAACTGAGCCAGCCAGGTGCCCCTACTCTGCCCATTTTTAATTGGATTAATTTTTAGGTATTGAGTTGTATTAGTACTCTATATATTTTGGATAATAACCCTTTATCAGGTCATGTGCAAACATTTTCTCCGAACAGGACTTCTTTTTAAAAATTAGAGCAAAGTGTACAATATGTGAATTTAAGATTAAGTTAAACTGTCGTTCATTTTACTAGAATGCTTTTCAAGTAAAAGTACAATCTTTTTATGACAAACTGTTGGTTTCCTGTGTGAGTTATTATATTTGAATATACTGCTAGAAATCATATTACTTGTCTAAATGAAGTATAGATGGATTATATTTGTCTGGGCTCTCTGTAGAGGATTAAACAAATTTGAGAAAGTGACATGAGAATAGTAAGGAAAGAATCTTCCTCTCAAATTCAATTCTTCTTTGAGATATCTCAAGTTTGCATTATATGTTTATACTTTTCTTCCATTTTTTACCTTTATTCTCTTTCTGATACTCATTTCCCTATTTTACTATTATCAGTGATTTTTTTATTCCTAACTCTGTTGTGTCACATTTTTTTCTTAGACTGTGACTACTTGAGGAATTAATCATTGTATCCACAGTGCCTTCACAGGATAGATCGTACCTAATCTGTGTTTATTAACTACATGAACTATTAGTATGTGATTACATAGTAATTTTGTCCTGTAGATCCTCCTTTATATTGTTTTCTGATTTTATATTATGGAAGACTATCTCCCATTTATTCTGAAACAGAACACTTTATCCTGATGCTCGTTCTTCAACAAAATAGGTTTAATTGCAAAATACACTTCACTGCAAAGTTCCAGTGGTGATTTATTGCTTCTCGTTATTGCACTGGTATCAAACTACTTGCTCTGTTGCCCATGCCATCACTACTAATGAAGAAGTACTTTCAAACAGTGGGGTGGACCAGGTGTTGTATCTTGTCAGCCTAACTTGAGACTGCTAGAAGAAAAGTGACTAGCTATTTCCTGGAAATTTAATATAACTACTTTTTTTTCCTTGTGCCTGGGTATAAATATGGATATGTCTGCTTATCCTTTTAAGTTTCTGGATAAAGGTCTTCTATAAGGAATATAATTTCCATGTCTTAGAAATGATTCAGTCTAGTATTTATTGAAAGGATTCGGATGTATCTTTGGAACAAATAAATGAAACAGCAAGCATAGTATTGGTCACAACCAGATAGAAAAATGGTTTATCATTCCTAGGAGCTGTGGAATCAGGATGTGTGACCAGAATGACAAAGATGCAGCTCCAGCATGGACAGATGTCCCTTTGTTAAGCATCCTCTAGGGGTTGATCTATGCATACCACTTTCTTTGAAAATTCTGTCTTCTAGAATTATGTTACCATAATCTTGTTTGTAGGAAGACTAAATGATCTGAGAAAGGCTAAGGAGCATATCTGAGTTAAGAGCAAACTAGTTTACCAAAGGTTTTCACTTGGTACATATATATAGCAATTATATACACATAGATCTCAGGAGAATTGATGGACTTTTTTTTTTTTTTTTTTTTTTTTTTTTTTTTTTTTTCCGGTGGTTC
>NW_027533085.1:673167-779055 GCF_008692635.1 Crocuta crocuta | reverse complement strand
ATTCCTAGTGTGAGGAAGGTTTAATAAAGATGTGGGAAGAAATGTTTTGACATTTTAGTATCTTCCATTATTAGCAAACTGACATTTTGGTTTATAAATAAACTTGGGATTTTCAACTATCTGATTTTTAACTGAAAAAACATATTTAAGATTTCTGTTAGGAAAGTATATTGAGAGAATGCCAGATGTGTAAATGCCTATTTTTTCACCATTAAGTGTATCATTACTGTGATATTCTCTGACCTGGATGTAAGTATTTCTGCTCATTCTCAAGGTCTGAAAAATATGCTACAAAGAGGCTGCCAGTGGGCTAAGAACCTTTGAGTCTTAAGATGCCTCTTTGGAGAAATGCATACCAAGTAGGCAGGCCATGAGAAGTCGTGCAGAAATGCTGACTAGTTTGTTCCTACATATGCATAATTTGGGGCATTGTTATTCTTTGCCCAAGGTTTACATTTTTTGCTGCTTCTAAATGATATTTTAGGTAAGGACTACTTGGAAACTTAAAAAGCTTGGCCACTTTAATTGATTTAAAGAATTAGTACTAAAATTCCTTAGAGAAATGTAAAAATTTTCAGCATGAAATTTACATTGCTTTTGTGAAAGGGCTCTTTTTACAGTAAATGCAGTCAATAAATTTATTTCTGAAAGCACAAATGTGTATGCAAGAAACTTCAAACATCTGGTAAAGTGAGAAAAGCCAAAATCTAGCACGTTGAGGTTTGCAAACTATGAGAAATCTTTTGAAATGAATTTTTTTTTTGTCACAAGAAGAAAAAAAACCCTGCCAAACTTTGTTCTTGAAGCACCCAATAAGGAAACATTTTGCAGATTTATTAAACTGGCTAGGTCCATTGCAATTCCTATGCTAAAAGCTCTATAAAGTAAGGATTACATATAACCTAAACTAATAAGTGTGACAGATTAAGGTCCTTTAGAGTTTAAGATTAGAGGCAAATGGGAGTTTTTGAATATTACATGCTATGACTTCTATCAGTTTAAGGAGGAAAAAATGTCACCAATAAATGTTGCATGGTAAATGTGTACATACTTTGACAATAGATGTTAAATATATCTGTATTGAATATTTTTAATAGCCTTTGAGATCCAAAATAGCCCCCTCTGAATTTTCTAATCATAAACCAACTTTTCAGAGAATTAAATTCTGATAAAGTAAAAAATTTTATGCTAGCAAATGAACTGAAGCAAAATAAATTCTTTGATCTTTATTTCTCCCCTTGCTCCTCTTGCACTTCTTCCTTTTCTTTTTTCCCCTCCTCCCATTCTTTATCCTTCTTTTTCCCTTTGGCACATACTCTCCACACTTGTCATTTGTTAGGTCCTGGGGATACACAAGTGAATAATGTCTTCAAGGAACTTACAATTCAGTGAGAAAAAGGTAGTAATTAAGTATTCACAAAGTAAGGTGATCGGTAACCTAACGGTGCGTGCATGAAAATCCGAGGGAGAGATAGTGATGAGTATTAAGGCAGTTCTCCTATTTAGGACAACACAACCTGAAGCTGGAACACGTTGAGGGATGGAAATTGTCAGTGACTTGGAGAGTGGCAAGACGCGCCTTTAGGAAAAGAAAACACCAAATATAAAAATTTGTAAACAAGATAGTGAACTTGGAATAGTTTTTTTAGATTCAAACACAGGTGAAGGCGCATGGGAGATTAGGCTGGACACGTAGGCATGAGTTTGATTTTAAAGGGTCTTTTTGCATAGTAGGGGATTTAGACTTTATCCTATAGTACAGGAGTTAGCATACTTTTCCCTGCAGTAATCCAAGTATTAAATACTTCAGACTTTGTGGAACATAAATCTCTGTGGCATGAAAGCAGCTACAGACCATATATGAACAAGCATGGTTGTATTCTAATAAAAATATTGATTAACATGGACGTTTGAATTTTATATAATATCTACATGTCATAAAGTATTTTTCTTAATATCCAAGGGAAACCATTAATAGCTTGCAGATTGTGCAAAAACAGACTGCAAGGCTGGATTTGGCCGATGGGTGGTACTTAGCTCCTCATCTAGAGAGAGGTCAGTCATCTATCATTGAAGAATCTGGGAAGGATCTAGGATCTTCTATACATTCTAGAAAGGTCTCTCCAGTGGAGCATTTTCTAAACCATGGTGTGAGAAACCAGAGAGGAAGTCATTCTGGGCAAAATGATCCCAAAAGCTGATCTTAGGAAATCCTCTGTTATATCGTTCTTGTTCAGATTCACAAAGCATTGATGTATTAAAGGCTCTGAAAAAGTTGCAGAGAATCACTGGTTTAACTTTTTTGTTCCTGATTCAGTGTTCATTGCATTTATTTATGGAAACCTCAATGAAATGTGGTTTAGGAAGTGTTATTTTAATGGCCATTATATTAATGAAATGCAATAAAGATCATCAAGCTCAACTAAGCAGGAATCTGTTGTAATACTCCTGGATAAAATGGAACAAACCAGGAAGTAAGCAAGGACTGTGTGAGAACTTCACAGAAAACAGAGGAAACACAATTTCTAGAGGAGAAAAGGAGTAATTTTAAGTATTTTTTAAAAATAGGAGCCAACTGAAAAAACAGTTTCTTACACATGGTATTTAAAAATAATTTTAGAAAACAACAACAAATAAAATGAATATTTGAGTACTCAAAATAGAAAATCCAGAGCTCAAAATGTATTCTACCAAGTCCAGTGGGGTAGAGTCTGTAATTCTCATATGGTTAAATGAAGATGCTTGGGGATTGCCTCAATATTACTCCAATGTCCAAGAAAGATCTTATGGAAGGATTTTTAAAAAATCACTTTCTAAGACTATGTCATCTAGAGTTCTTGGTTCCCAGTAGCAGAAATTGACTGGATAACTTAAAGCTGAAAGGATAATTATTCGAAATATGTTAGGAAGTTCAGACTTCAAAGGAAGGTGGAGATCCTACCTCCAGAAAACAGTCAGTGAAGGGATGCCTGGGTGACTCAGTCAGTTAAATGACTTCAGCTCAGGTCATGATCTCATGGTTAGTGAGTTTTAGCCCCATGTCAGGCTCTGTGCTGGCAGCTAAGAGGCTGGCGCCTGCTTCAGATTCTGTCTCTGCCCCTCCCCTGCTGGCTCTCATGTTCTCGCTCTCTCTTTCTCTCTCTCTCTCTCTCAAAAATAAATATTAAAAAGAAAAAACAGGCAGTGACTACAGACAGCAGAAACCAAATCTGGGTCACATAATATGCCACTAGAACCTTAGTGTTAAATGCTAGAGCTGAGGGCATGGTCCCTCCTGAAGGACCTCTGTGGCTGCGCCCCACTTGTAATGGCCCTTGCTATTGCAGGCTCTTCTTAACTTGTTTCTAATTTGCCCTGTATCTTGACATTCCTTCCCAAGATCGAAAGCCTTGAAAGAATCTCTGATAATTCAGTTGGTTGAGCCTACTTTATATATATTCGTATCCTGGATCCCAAGGATAAATACAACCTCCTTCCTTAAACTTCCATGGTTAGACGTGAAATACTCTATCCTATCAGTATTACGACCACTTGAAAATTCAATATAGATTGGAGTTTGTGTTGCAAGTTCCCAAAATGATAAATATAGACCTCAAAGACCCAAGAAAGGGAACTATTTGTGACTAATAACTTAATCTGAAGTACAGTGCTCACATTACTGTGGAGACCACCTGTGTTAGCTGGATTAATAGCACTAAATCAGAGGATAAATAAGCCAATATTAAATGAAACCTCTAAATGTAAGTGAGATTTGATAAACTTGAGCCTTTGGGATATAGTAGAGTTAGAACTGGTTTAGTTTTTAATGAATAGGGTACAATGACCTTCTAAATTACAGAGAATTCAAATGGTAACTATCTAAAATCTTCTGATCTCAAGAATTTTTCTTAAAGAGTTAAAATCTAAACACTACATATTTTTTGTGGATTAAAAAATGTCTTATGTTCTAAAGATTTAGGGATTTTGACAAAATATTTGAGATACACATAAACTATGTGTATACCTCCATTTGTAGCTGATATTGTTTAAGAATAGAGTATTAAGGAAGTTTCAGTCTGTTCACTGGAAATTGTTAAGTTAATATTTTCATTGCTTGCTTAGGGTTTCTTTTTTCCCTCTGGAATCTTGGGGAATTTGGCTATAAAATGCCCAAACTGGTTAAAAAAAATAGATATATGATATTGAAACTGATTTATGTGAGTGAGTGATCTTCTCTAGAGATTTGTTTCAGATGTAATAGTGCAAAATCTAGTAATTATTTTTCCCCTAACTTTGGATGGTGATAAGCCTCTGTTTCTATTTGTTTTAAAATAAATTACAGAAGAAGACATATTTGATACTTTATAATACAAATATAGACAGAAGTGTCTCAGAGAAGAGATATATGGACATGCTTATAATGTCTTTGCCCACTTGCCCTGACATAGCAAGTTAGAAATACGTGAAGCAGCTAATTTAGTACCTATAAGCTTAGATGCACTTCAATATAGGAATTATTACCTAGGTAATCAACCCCTGGTGAACATGACATCTGTTTCCCACTGAATCTCTAATGCACAACTCTGATATCTAGAAACCATGTAACAGAAGTTATATGTAATTTTTGAGAGTAGCTTGGTATGCCTGAGTTACTTTTAGGATCTATTATAACCAAATGCTCAGTTGACTCGCTAACTCATCTAGCGAGTGATTTGCAAGAGCACTGAGAAAAGAACACAGATTTGATAAGACTTTTAAAGGGGTTTCATGCCGTCTTCTAACAAATGAGCTAAAGGTTAAAAAAATTGTAAAATGTAAGACATCTGTTTATTAGAAAACATTTGCTACATAACTGATAGTTTTAGAGACAGTAAATATACATTTCTAGGGTTGCATTTTAAGTCATGCAGATATTTATCTAGTATATAGTATTTGTAGAGCATGCTGCTGTAGATCAGTGTGAATTAGTAGATACACACTTCGTTCTCAAATGTCTAATTGAATGAAGAGAGAGTGTGCTCAAAAGATAAGCTATCTCACAAGAAGAGTATAAATAATGATTGATTGCCTCCCTCTCTCTCCCTTCATTCCTCCCTTCCACCTCTCAGACTTCCCTGATTTCCTTGTACCAGTCTCTGGAACTAAACCTGTTAGCTTTTCATCTAATTCCCAGGTTTCCTTCTTTCTAATAATGCTGCTTCTCTCCCCTGTTCTGCTATTCCCTCTGCTTTAAGAAAGCAGGCCAGGAATAATATAAATAATAGGGAGAAGTGAGAAATGTTCCAGAATTTTTCAAAATCCTTACAAATTCCATTATGATAGAATAACTAGAAATATTGTTGGATGACTGTTCTTTATTCATATTTCTGAGGGAGGGGACCATATAGCCCTTACTTCCTTTCTCCCACTTTAGATAATACCATTGGCAAATAAGGGATCGAGGGAAGAGATGAGCTTTCTCTTAAACACAGGATTAAGCAAACTAGTAGGGGTCCCTTTCCATTAAGGGCATAGTTTTAATTTCTGAAGACTTCTATAATATTTGCTTCACACAATATTAGCAAGTTTGAGAATTCCCTCACGAGAACTTCTTGCCAGATTATACTAGTACCTTTGCCATATTCAATGGGCTTGACCCAAAGTAGTTTCTGCTTTTAAAAACAGTCATATTTACAGGATAGGGATTCATTATAAAAGTTCAAATAAAAAAATGCCATGGCTATAAAAAATAGGCTCTGAGTTCTGAAGGTGGTCCAGGAATATAGTTGCATACCATATCTTGCTATAGCAGGGGCATTGAAAGGGATACCGCCCTCTAAACTGAATAGTGAGGGGCCACCATTCTGCAAGTGTGCCTTCCATGTGCTTGTTTAGCAAAAAGACACAGATGATTACAGAAATCTAGAAAATTCTCCTTTAAAGGTGGCATCTATGTAAGTTAGAATTGTATCTGTTCATTTAATTACATAAAGACTAATACGGTTTTTATCTGTATTTGATTTTAAGCTTAAAATGGTCTATCTTAAAATACTGCATTGATGTATGGGGGGTTCACTCTGACCAACCCTGGGGCAGGGGTACCTCAGAGCTAGACACCATTGTCCAGATGGATGATGATCATCTGGCCTCACATGTGCAACCTCATGCTGTGCTCCAGAGTAGTTTATATTTTTAAGGGTGGCTAATGCTTTGCAGAGCAAGGTGGGAAGGTCGCTTTAGAAGACTCTCAAATTTAGTGTGATGCTAGCTCATTTCAGTTTAACTGCTCCTTAAAAAAAATGGATAGGGATGCCTGGGTGGCTCAGTCAGCTGCGCTGACAGCTCAGAGCCTGGATCCTGCTTCGGATTCTGTCTCTCTGCCCCACTTCAGCTTGTGCTCTGTCTCTCTCCCTCTCAAAAAAATAAACATTAAAAAAAAAATTCTTAAAAAGATTAATAATTCTGTCTCTCTGCCCCACTTCAGCTTGTGCTCTGTCTCTCTCCCTCTCAAAAAAATAAACATTAAAAAAAATTCTTACAAAGATTAATAATTCTTAAAAAGATTAATATCTTTGACTGGTTATTATGTAATTATTTGGAATGAATGACTTAATCAAATAAGAGGTCAATTCTGTCTTATAAATTATTATTTTTTGGTGCACTAAAGCAGAAATCCAAATACTTGGATTTTAGCCCTATCTCTTATCTCTTCTTCCATAAATCTGGCCACTTTGATATTCTGAATGAAATAGAATATAACTAATAAAAAATGCTTCTTGCCTGCTTGGGAAGTTAATCCCTTTGAAACTGAGTTTTATCATTTACAAAGTGGGAAGAATAGCTACCCTGTTTCCTGGACTTGAAGGATGAGCATTGTGATGAGCATGTGATTAAGGAACAAATGCTCTTTCAACTGTAAAATACAAACTGTATGGCACCATGTTCATCATACTTCTGCTTTTGTTATGTTGACCAAGAGACAGACTCTGAAGTGAGATTTGTGTACACTTGGTTGTCCAGTTCTTTTAGCAAGGTCCTGTGAGGATGAAGATAGCCAGGATTAAGCAGGAGAAGAAATTGAACAATAATGTAGTTTGAAACAGTTGTAGCTAGGGTTTCAGCCAATTACAGGTGAGCACTGAATGCTCTTTTAGCATTGGTCTGAAATGAGGCAAGGGGGCCAGATTTTGTACCCCTAAACCAACTTGTCATTCAATGTGGGCTGCCCTTGGGGATGGGATAATCTTGCATGAAGCAGTTCCTATGAGTAGATGAGTCCCTAGGGAAGCACTCAGTAGTGACCCTGCAGTAGGAAATATTACCAGTAGCTGGGGAAATGAGTTTCTGGGTCCTGAAGGGAGTATCTTGATGGTGTGCCATAGCATCCATCACCGTGTAATGCTTAAATCCATTTGATATCTGTAATAAGTTTGCTTCATCTGAGATCAATTCCTCCAGAAATTTAATTGGTCTTTTTTTTTTTACTGGGGGAAATTCAAAAGGAAATTTTAGAGATATACTACAGCAACAGCTACTATGTCTGGTGTTAGATTTGGGGTGTTTTGTTTCTATAATCCTTTTTCTACTATTTTAGATATTTAAAAAATTCTTACCTAACCTCTGTACTGGTCAGTTGGCTTATGTGATAAAGTAACCCTGACTGTCCCTGGATGTGCTTTTCTCCAAGTGCCTCCTTCCCTTGCCCATTTACTCTGAAAATTGAGTGAGAGTATTAATAAGCATCTGGTGAGCTATGTAAATGTCAAGAATGTTCTTCCCTGCCTCTGGTAACTGTAGCACTGATGATCAGAATAGATTACCACTACCTGGATACTGACTCCTTTCTTTTTCTGTTGGTCTTTTGACCGAAAAAAACATGAAGAGTGGACAGCAGATATAGTTTAAAACTTAATAGAACTCTTGTCCTGTCCTCTGGTGGAAGCAAGACCTAGCGTTGGAGCACAAGAACACAAATTTCCCCAAATATGTCCCTGAGAATGACGGTAAGTGGGCTCACTTCTGCTCTTCTCCCTTGTTCTAGGTTTTCCAAGAGTTGGGACCTAATGTTCGTTAGTGTGATGGCATACTTGCATCCTGGATGATGGGCTTATGTCTTTATAGGGTATCTTATCCAAGACAGTACCTCAGATACTCCTTCCAAAGGATCTTTCATTGTTTTATCAAGCCAGCAATTTCTGAGTGGTATAGTATATTATAGAATTAATGGATTTAGGCGGGGGCATATGCCCATTACCTGCCTTCTTTTTTCCATAGACTGTGTTCCTTGGTCTAAGGTGTTGATGGGGCTTAATCAGTGGTGCCCCTGGGTTTGCATTTCTGATTAGCTATGTTGAGCATCTCTTCATTTGTTGGATGGCCATCTGTGTCTGCTTTCGGGAAAAATGGTTTCTGACCATTTTTAAATTGGAATATTTGTGGGGTTTTTTGGTGTTGAGTTATAGAATTTCTTCATATATTTTAGATACTATTTGCAAAATTTTCTCCCATTGTGGGGCATCTGGGTGGCTCAGTTAGTTAAGCATCCGACTTTGGCTCAGGTCATGATCTCCCGGTTCTGTGAGTTCCAGCCCCGTTGGGCTCTGTGCTGAGAGCTAGCTCAGAGCCTGGAGCCTGCTTCAGATTCTTTCTCTCTCTCTGTCTCTCTCTGTCTCTGTCTCTCTCTCTCTCTCTGTCTCTGTCTCTCTCTCTGTCTCTGTCTCTGTCTATCTCTCTCTGTCTCTGTCTCTGTCTATCTCTCTCTGTCGCCCTCGGTCTCTGTCGCCCTCGGTCTCTGTCGCCCTCGGTCTCTCTCTCTGTGTCTCTGTGTCTGTGTCTCTCAGAAATAAATTTAAAATTAAGAATTTTTCTCCCATTGAGTAGATTGCCTTTTTGTTTTGTTGATAGTTTCCTTTGCTCTGCAAAAGCATTTTATTTTGGTGTAGTCCCAATAATTTAGTTTTGCTTTTGTTTTCTTTGCCAGAGGAGATCTATCTAAAAAAACGTTTCCAGGGGCACCTGAGTGGCTCAGTTAAGCGTCTGACTTCGGCTCAGGTCATGATCTCAGTTGGTGAGTTCAGGCCCCGCATTGGGTTCTGTGCAGGCAGCTCAGAGCCTGGAGCCTGTTTCAGATTCTGTGGGTCCCTCTCTCTCTGCCCCTCCCCTGCTCATGCTCTGTCCCTGTCTCAAAAATAACTATAATTTTTTTAAATAAATAAAAATAAAATAAAATGTTTCTATAGCTGATATTGAAGAAGTTACTACCTATGTTTCTTCCAGGAATTTTAGTCTCTCATTTAGACATTTAATCCATTTTGAGTTTATTTTTGTTTTGTATAAGAAAGTGGCCCAGTTTTATTGTTTTACAGGTAGCGCTCCAGTTTTCTTCAACACCATTTGCTGAAGAGACTTTCTCCCATTGTCTATTTTTTTCCCTCCTTCTGTTACAGATTAACATAAAAACCTAGGTTTATTTCTGGACTCTATTCTGTTGATCTGTGTGTCTATTTTTGTGCCAGTACCATACTGTTTTGATTACCATAGCTTTGTAATACATCTTGAAATCTGGGATTTGGGACCTCCAACTTTATTTTTTTCTCCCTTCCCTGATTGCTTTGGCTATTTGAAGTCTTCTGTGGTTTTATACAAACTTGAGGAAAATTTGTTCTAGTTCTCTGAAAAATTTTGGTATTTTGATAGGGATTTCATTAAATCTATATATTTGTGCACTACAGACAGTTCAACAATATTGATTCTCCCAACCCACAAGCATGGAACATCTTTCCATTTGTTTGTCATCTTCAATATCTTTGAATGATGTTTTAAGGTTTTCAGAGTACAGATCTTTTACCTCCTTGGTTAAGTTTATTCCTAGGTATTTTATTGTCTTTGGTTCAATTATAAACAAGATCATTTCCTTACTTTCTCTTCCTATTGCTTCATTACTAGTCTATAAAAATGCAATGTATTTCCTTATATTGATTTTTTTTGTGACCTTACTGAATTCATTTATCTGTTCTAGTCATTTGTTTGGAGACTTTAGGGTTCTCTATATGTATGTCATGTCATCTGCAAAAAGTGAGTTTTACTTCTTCTTTATCAGCTGTATGCCTTTTCTTGTGTGGTTGCAGTGGCTAGGTCTTCCGGCACTATGTTAAATAAAAGTGGTGAGAGTGGAAATCCTTCTCTTGTTCTTTATTTTTTTTAAATTTATTTTAATTTATTTTTAATTTACATTCCACTTAGCATATAGTGCAACAATAATTTCAAGAGTAGATTCCTTAATGTCTCTTGTTCTTGATAGTAGAGGGGAAAGCTCTTAGTTCTTTCCCATTGAGTATGAGGTTAACTGTGGGCATTTCCTATATGGCTTTCATTATGTTGAAGTATGTTCCTCTTTAACCTACTTTGTTAGGGTTTTTTTTTTTTAAATCAAGAATGGATGTTGTACTTTGTCAAGGCTTTTTCTGCATCCATTGAAACAGTGATATGGTTGTTAATATATGTCCTTGTTATAATATATCCTTGTTAATATTATATATCACTTTTACTTATGAATATTAAACCCCTTGTGTCTGGAGTAAAGCCCACTTGATAGTGGTGAATGAGTGTAAATGTATTGTCAGAAACAGTTTGCTAATACCTTGTTGAGGAATTTTACATCTATATTCATCAGATACTGCCTATAGGTTTTTTTTTTTTGTTTTTTTCAGTGTTTGTATGTGTGGGTGTATTTGTAGTGTTTTAATCAGGTTTTGGTATTGGTATCTGGATAATGCTGGCCTCATAGAATGATTTTGGAAGATTTTATTCCTTTTCTAATTTTTGGACTAGTTGGAAAAGAATAGGTATGTATTCTTTAAATGTTTGGTAGAATTTGCCTGTGAATCTATCTGGTCCTGGACTTTAGTTTGTTGGAATTTTTTTTTTTGAATACCAATTCATTTCATTGCGAGTAATCAGTCTGTTCAAATTTTCTATTTCATTATGCTTCAGTTTGGGTAGGTTATAGGTTTCTAGGAATTTATCAATTTCTTATAGGTTGTCCAGTTTGTTAGCATATATTTTCACTATATCCTTCTATAATTCTTCGTATTTCTATGGTGTCAGTTCTCCTCTTCTGATTTTGAGTCTGTTCTTTGATGAGTCTGGATAAAGGTTTATTAATATTGTTCTATTGAAGGAATCAGCTCCTGGTTTCATTGATCTGCTCTATTCTCTATTTCTGCTCTAAACTTTATTATTTATTTTCTTCTACTGGCTTTTTTCTAGCTCCTTTAGGTGTGTAAGGTTAGGTTGTTTGAGATTCTTTTTTTCTTCTTGAAGTAAACCTGTGTTGCTATAATCTTCTTAGAACAGCTTTTGCCACATCTCAAAGATGTTGGACTGTGTGTTTTCATTTTCATTTGTCTCCATGTTTTTTGTTTTTTTTTTAAATTTCCTTTAGTGTCTTGGCTAACCCATTCATTGTTCATGGTATGTTATTTAGCCTCCATATATTTGCCATTTCTAGATTTTTTTTCTTGTGATTGATTTCCAGTTATATACCATTGTGGTATTCCTCTTTAACTCTCCCATACTAAAGACTCACTGATCATAAAAACTTGCCTAAGTTAAATCCCAGTGGTTTTCAAAGCCCCTTGTTATGAGGACTTGTCTTTCCAGTGCAGGTCCTAGCGTCTGGGTTGAGGTTTGCTCCTCTACCTTCTCGGTGCTTGTGTTCCTCCTGTTTGTGATTAGTTTAACTGGGAATTTGGTTTCCATCTCCCCTGCCCTTTTTAATGTGGCTTCCTCTCTATAATTAACTGTGGAAAGTCTGTTCTGCTACTCCTTGGGTATTCAGGGTTAGTTGCACCAATGTGACTTATCTAGAAGTGTCTGTGAGAAGAGGTAAGCTTAGTATCCTCCTACTTTCCCATCTTCCCAGAAGTCCAAGGAAGCACCTTTTGGATGAGGGTAGGGCCTAGGAAAAGACTCAGCTGTGAGGTATGAGCAGTTAACCGATGAAACTTTTAGCAGCTGGGTAAATAGAGGCCTTGGGTGAGAATAGAGGGGTTTGCATAGCATAGAATGTGCTTCAGCCTTCAAAGACAGGTGGGCCATACTAATATTTTTTATAAGCAAAATCTGATAATGGTACATCTAGTACATAGAGAACACAGGCTACTGGAGGTGCTTAGCACCAAGAAAACATTTAATGTAATAAATTCTTGTATTGCCTTTTGGAAGCAATTAATTAACCCAAACCTAATTGTTTTGTGTACAACTGAAGTCAGAAAATGCAGCAGTTTTAAATAAAGGAAAATTATTAAAAACTTAACCACTGATCTGAGAGTTTACTTGTCCACCATATTGGATAACAATGGTTAAAATGACTTTAAACAAACTAACTTCAACGTGGAAAATGGTTTAGTGAGATGTTTGCAGAAAGATCAGGTGAAAAAATCAATCTAAGGAGATACATATATTATTAGTCTTTTACTATTCAGTGAGCTACAAAGCTGAATAGCTAATGCTTATTTTCTTTCCATGAGTTAGAGGGGAAGAATTGAGAAGAATGACTAGGAAAAAGAAGGTATTGCTTGCTTGCTTGCAGGATATTTGGTGAGGTGACCTTTGACTTTGGAAGGTGGGGGGATTAAATGATTTAATTATTTAGTTAATTAAACATTTTTTGGGGTGTCAGAAATGCTTTAATTTTTGTTCCTGCCAGTGTTTTGAGTGTCTAGCGTTTCTTCAGATGAGTGAATCTCTTCTGAATATTCCTGTTCGCCAAGGTTTTTTCTTTTTGAGTTTTTGTTTTTTTGATGCTACTAAGAAAGGATTATTGGTTATCTCTGCCACGAGATTCCTAAAATTAGTGTCTCCATTGATTGAAGTCTAATGGGTGAAGTAAAGTGAGAAAAATATGGTCTCATAAAAACAAGGTCCTGAGATTAACTTGAAAAGGGATTCAATTCCAAATACTTGAAAGTGTTTTGCTTCTGAGCATACCAATCTGACTTAAGTTATGACCTTTTTGTGCTATTATTAATTCAACAAATATAGAAATACTAACCAATGGAGATGTGCATGACAAAGTATTTTTTTAATATTCCCATTTGACCTAAAATGGACAAAATGCAAAATCTCAGCACAGAAGATTTCATTTTATAACTTTAGAAGTGCATATATGCTTCCAAATATTCTGGTATTGACTCCAAGAGCTAAATTTTGACAGTGTTTCCTACCCTATCTAATTTGATGTTTCTTGGAGGCATCTGACATTTTTTCATAGCTCTTGTTTAATACTGACACTGTGCTTTTAATTATTGGAGAAACCATAGGCAATGAAATATAATAATATAGGCTCCAAGACCATTTTATCTTTTGCTTTCAGGTGAAGATTGTATAGTCTCAGTATTAAAACATACGATGCTTATTTTTAACCTCCTTATTTGGATAAGGTGAGGAGAAGATCTGATTGAGAAATTATCTGTTGCATTTTTGAGACTGACCCTGTTTATGCAACATGTAGTGTGATGTGTTACCTTGCTTCAAAGTGCAACTACCTGCAGAAAAAGAATGGTTCGGCCTGACTTTTAAAGTAGTAGTATGGTATTACTTTTTCGTTATTAAAGAAAATTTAAGAAAGATGTAAATGCCCCTATTGTAGTAAATAGTTTTGAGTAAATTTATTCCAGCGAACAGTTTTGGAAATTAGCAGTTAATTTGATGATAAACATTTGGCTGCTACAACATAATTTTGAAATTCCATGGAATCATCTGTACAAAAATGCAAGTTAAAGGACTAATGCATAAATTCTACTATAAAGACAATTCTACTATTAAGAAAATTTACCTACTGTTGAAGTGAGTTTGCTTCTTGGGTGAGGGAATTCTGAAAATCTTGCAGCTTTCTAGCTTCTTTAGACAATTCTCACATTGCAGGTTTTGGTGAGTGGAATTAGGCAGATACTGAAGCTAATTAACTGCCAAGTTATTTAATAGAACCAATTTGTTCTCCTGATTATTCTTATAGTCACTAATCCATTCTTGAAGGATTAAATTTCATGGCCTCATTTTTTTTTTTTTTTGGAGGAGCTGTTTAAAAGGTCTTGTCTTGCAAGGACATTGATGTTCATATACTTACAACACTTAGGTCTTAGCATTTTACTTTCTCCTTTTGGGACATATCTCCTGGAATTAAAACACATGAGCAAAATTAAAAATTTTCATGTGAGAAGAGACTGCAAGGATGTTGGAGGTTTCTCAACCGATGAGATGGCACATTCCCTTACTGCATTGATGGTTTTGATGGAGACCGTAAGTAAGGTAGGTAGGAAAAATGAGAATTTTTAAAAATCAAAATGAACAGGACAAATCAGAGTAGAAAGAGAAAGAAGATCTTTCGGGAGAATGGGAGATGAGGGACATGAAGTTGGAAAAGGAGAAAAGGAGCACACAACCTGAGAATAATCACATAAACACTCTATTTCTGGGGTCTTTGAATGTTCTACTTGCTTACCTTTTAAGAAAATTTAAGATTTTTTTTTAATGTTGAGAGACTGAGAGACCAAGAGAGGGAGCATGAATGGGGAAGGGGCAGAGAGAGAGGGAGACACAGGAACCAAAGCAGACTACAGGCTCTGAGCTGTCAGCACAGAGCCAGACTTGGGGCTCGAATCCATGAACTGTGAGATCATGACCTGAACTTGTATTCCATTCATTTTTCCTAGGTGTTATTACTCTTTTAAAGGTAATGTACTTTTATGCTTGGAAGTCTTTCATTGACATTTTGTTTTTAGAGAATTACTAAAGAATATACAATTAAAATTAAATTTCCAGTGGTAGGATTCTAAATTAAATTTTCTTCTTGATTGTCATCATTATTCACAATTGATCAAAGTAGCATAAATAAATTACTAATTTGGTAAATAATGGTCATTCAGAATTTTATTGGAAATGCACCTTTATGAGTTAATTTCTTTCATTAGTTCATATGCCTGTAAATGAATATAACTTAGAGAATAAAGAATACTAATTTATGTTTCTATAGTTGTGACAAATGGAAACCTTGTTCATATAAAGTAGAATAGTTTTGTTAGAGTTTTCTTCTAGCAGCATGAGCTGTTTACTGGGAGTCTCTTCTTTTTTTCTGTAGGATGCAAAGACTGGGGTTCAGAATAGTGAATTTCCCAGACCCCTCTGCCAGCCGGCTTCTAGGGGAGTACGAGATGGTAGGAAGGGGGACAAAAGGGGAATTCGTGATTTCTCTGTACTTGTTAGTGTTACCCAACTGTAACTGTTGACTCTCTAGTTTTGTTTTTGTTTTGTTTTGGGACTCCAGAATCAGCCCTGCCATGCCCGATTCCTCCTTAGAGGTGCCAAGTGCGTGCAGAGGACTCCTCTTCCCTAGAGATCTATGTACCAGTTCAGTGAGGCCTTTCTTCTGAGCCTCTAGGTTTTGGCAAATTCACCTCTGCTCTTGAAAAAGTCCTTGTTTGCCAATAAACCAAGACAACAAACCAATTTAATTATATTAAAATTTTTGGTGAGAAACTTGTTTTCAAAATTTTTTTCTAAGTTATAACACGAGATGCTCTTTTTTCTCTATGTGGAATATTTATTATGTTAGGAAAACTAATGAAAACTAGGCGTCTGTTCTACCTTTTTAGGTCTCTGTTCTTAGATTGGCCCCTAAAAGTGTCATGGAGGGTGGAAGAAGCAGGAAAACTATTTCAGGTTTTAAAAAATTTACTAAACAAGTAAAAATATTCTCCATTTTATTCTTCTAAAATACTTCTTAGGAAGAGATTTGTCCTTGAATGGAGGAGTATTAATTAAAAAAATGATCAAAATAGATTTTCATTTTCCAGTGGTATCTAGTACTTTAAGAGGAGAAATATACTTAATGAATTTTAAAGTGTGGAAATGTACCATGTAATAGGACAGTACAGGCAGAATGTTGCCACACTGCTAGGCTCTAAAATATAGCATGATCTCCTGGGAGATAGTGTTGAAGTCAGAATCACTGCATCTACATGGTGGAAACACTATTTGATATGAATTACATAAGTAGTTAAAATTTCAGTGTCTTTATAAAGTGAGCTAGTAATATCTAAGTTGCAGGGTAGTTTTGAGGATCCAATGAAGAATGTATATAAAGCATTTAGGACAATGTCTGGCATGTGGTAAGTATTCACCAAATGGTAGCTATTAGAGCCTGTCCCTACCTGATCTTTCACACTATGGAGATAGAATATGGATCACTAACAGTATGGTAAGATGTACCTCATTCATCTTGATGTTATGCTGATCAGCTTCTTGGTGTTCTTACTGTTTTTGTCCTGAGTCAGTCCCCTGTGACTGTGTTTCTTGTTCACGTGACTGTATCCTCTTCCTGAATGCTGTTGTACTTCTGGTGTCTTCTAGTTTATCCATTTCAGACCCACTAACCCCTATGAAGTCTGTATATCATTTGGATCTCTAATTTTAGGACATGATAGAATGTAGCACAGGGTATGACCTTGATCTAACNCATCTCAAAAGTTGGTATTTTGGGAGCGCCTGGGTGGCTCAGTTGGTTAAGCATCCAACCTCAGTTCAGGTCATGCTCTCACAGTTGATGGGGTCTAGCCCCAGGTTGAGCCCTGTACTACTAGCTCAGAGCTTGGAGCCTGCTTCTGATTCTGTGTCTTCCTCTGTCTCTGCCCCTCCCCTGCTCACACTCTGTCTTGCTTCTCNCCCACGAACCGCGAGATCATGACCCAAGCGAAAGTCGGACGCTTAACCGACTAAGCCAGCCAGGCGCCCCATGTCCTTTCCCTTTTAAGTGACTTGCTCATTGTCTCTTCTGTAATAAAATATCAGTATGTTCTATCGGTAGCTTGCTACATCATAATTATTTCCAAGTGGACAGAAGAAGGAACAAAAAATTAAAGATGTTAACTTGAATATTGTTTAAAGCTAATTATAATATTTTAGAACAGTTGAAAAATAAGGGCAGTTTTTCAACTCCAGTGGCTTTCCTGTGCCTAGGGCATAGGGTGGCATTAAGCTCCCTTTTAACTGCATCTCAAAAGTTGGTATTTTGGGAGCGCCTGGGTGGCTCAGTTGGTTAAGCATCCAACCTCAGTTCAGGTCATGCTCTCACAGTTGATGGGGTCTAGCCCCAGGTTGAGCCCTGTACTACTAGCTCAGAGCTTGGAGCCTGCTTCTGATTCTGTGTCTTCCTCTGTCTCTGCCCCTCCCCTGCTCACACTCTGTCTTGCTTCTCCCTGTTTCATGTTCAGGTCCTTTATCCATTTTGAGTTTATTTTTGTGTATGGTGTAAGAAAGTGGTCTAGTTTTATTCTTCATATTGCTGTCCAGTTCTCCCAGCACCATTTGCTAAAAAGATTCTTTACCATTGGATACTCTTTCCTGCCTTGTCAAAGATTAGTTGGCCATACATTTGTGGGTCCAGTTCTGGGTTCTCTATTCCATTGGCCTATGTGTCTGTTTTTGTGCCAATACCATACTGTCTTGATGATTACAGCTTTGTAGTAGACACTAAAGTCTGGGATTGTGATGCTTCCTGCTTTAGTTTTCTTCTTCAATATTACTTTGGCTATTTGGGGTCTTTTGTGGTTCCATACAAAGGATTGTTCTAGCTTTGAGAAGAACGCTGGTGCAATTTTGATTGGGATTGCATTGAATGTGTAGATTGCTTTGGGTAGTATTGACACTTTAACAATATTCTTCCAATCCATGAGCATGGAATGTTTTTCCACTTTTTTCTTCAATTTCCTTCATAAGTTTAAGAAACTTGAAAAAATGAAAATACTCCTTTTAGTCTTCTGATATAAAAGTCACAAATGAACTTATTCTTTTCCCTCACAGATACCCTATTTGTACTCTCCTCCTCATGCTTCTTTGGACAACATTTTGTTCTGATTTTTCTCTCCAGACAGACCTGTTCCAAAATAAACTTGGAGAAGGGATGGTGAAAAGCTTCACTTAATGTGAATGCCTCCTCTTCAAGTTAAAGGAACAGCCACACCAGAGAATAACCCTGGCTTTTGACTGTGACTGTAGTACCCCTGTGGGGTGAGCTGCTTTTAAGGAAAAAATCCCCACAAGCATCACTAAGAAGTAAAGGAGAAAGGAAGAAAATGTTTGAGGAATTAGGTCTGTTATGAACCTAGAATTCTTAATTTAAACATTCCTTTTAGGTTTTCTTTGAGTTCCCAGAAAGTAATTCTATCTTCAAGTTCTTGAAATAGCTCAAGTGAATTTCTGTAACATATTCAGACTTGCATGCTGACTGCCCTTCCTTTACTTGTTAGGTGTTTTCTCTTCAGATAATGTTTTCTCTTCAAAATGCAGTACGTTAAAAATGAAAATAATTACTATGAAGAACACTTCCTCTGTTTCAGGAGGATTACAAGATTTCCATCTCCATGGTTTCTATTTCAATTTATCTTTTGAAATCAAATTAAATCTTTTCTTTCTTTGAAATGCCAGCCTCCATTTGTGGTAATAGTTTCTGACAGTTCTAGGCTTTTACCAAAACTTTTTAGTGAAAATGTGTTAGATGATCTCTTTGTTCTTCATATTGTTCTTTAACAAAGAAAGACTTTTTCTTTTTATAAGACAGTTTAACAGAACATTGGCATTTCCTACTAATGAGTGTAGTATCAATTTAAGTTTATAAGACCTAGGTCTAAAATTTTCTAGTTATGCTGCAGGAAATTTGTTTATTTACTATAATCACACTGAACTTAAAATGAATACTTAAATATGAATGATCACAACTAATTATAATCCTCACATATATTTTTTAGAAAGGATTAGAAAGTACTTTCTCAAAATGTAACAAATCTTTATGGCTCTAGCAGTTATCTTTTCCCCTATATTTATGAAAATATTGATATGTCTAATATTCTACATGTGTGGGCACATGGACACATAAATACACTTAGTATATGTATACATGTCTTAATATGATAAAATGCTATTTTAAATGGGTATTATATATTTTAATCGAGGAAAGAAATTGTGGATAGTCTTATATTTGAATTTAAAGTGTAGTCAGAACTGTTTAGACAATTCATAGATAATTTATTCTTATCTGGTGCTGATCTAGAAATCATGAACATTTTGAAGCTGGAGAAATTTAGCTGCATTCTGGCAGCCAAAATGTTACCAAACTTTCTTTCTCCTCTAGCCTATGGTTCTTTTTTTGCAGCCTAATTGCTGCATGGTGGAACCACATCTGGCTAGTAAAGGGGGCTGAAGACTTTATAAATGCACAGCTTAGGGCTAACAAGAGTGTTTATGTTCAAAATTCTCCTTTTGGAGATAATTTGGAAAGTTAAAAAGTGGGACAACTATCCTTCTTTGTTACTTACAAAAACATTTTAGATTATGTAATGCAAGCAAAAATACTTTTGATCAAAATGGTTTAATAGCAAAGTGCTAGCACCATCTAAGGCTTGCTCAGACGCTTAGACTAACTCCCTTCTTCATTTCTTTCTATTATATGCCAGGAAAAAAATTGCAATTTAAAGTCCAAGAAAGGTAAAATTAATTTTTGTTGCTGATGTGGATAAGAATTCCAAAGAATCTAAAGTTTCCTGCTTTCCAGTTTCTTATTTGATCAGTCCTAGCTGAGGGCTTTGTATGGGAAGATGAGATGTTGTCTTAGCAGATGTACCCCAAACCATCTTCTCCTTGATTGGGTGTAGCTTTTTCAGAACGTCGGAAGAGGAATCATTCTCTCCCATGTGTCACTTTTAAAAGAGATCAAAGAATCAGTGGAATCATAAGTTCACATCGTCTATATGGCTCAATGAGCAGAATTGCTTGAATGAGGACTTAGCTGGGACTGGGACACCTTCTTATGGGGAAGATTACATCCAACTTTGCTTCTCATGAGACCATATTGTTCTTTCTCTGACAGGCGAGATTGTTAAAGGGCCCAAGGCCTCTAGCTGATGGGTATTATGTATTGCCAGTGAACTCCTATATGTACCTGGCCCCCCAAATCTGAACTGCTTGGTACCAGGCAGCTTCTATATCCCATTGACAAGGGAAAGGACTCCTGGGCAAAGAACAAACAGTCTCTTCAGCTGGGATGCAGAACCTAGGCCCAGATCCCAGCATGCCTCAGGGTGTGATAAGAGGTTCAGAGGCCCAAAACTTCTTTCTCCTTATCGTTTCTTGGCCTATCCTAGTATGCCCTTTTGTCCATTATTTATCTGCTACTTTTTAACCCACTTGTAGGGAATTTGGGGCCCTACTTCATTATAGATGGAGAGTCCTATGTTACCCACTCATGATAGTGCTCCTCTCCTCCCACAAAACTTAGAAAACCAAATACCTAGCAGCACAAATTCTAGCTGGCTTCTAATACAGTTGAACCTATTTCACTTCTAAGCTCACTTGGTATATATGGGAAAGGGGGAAGGTAGGGAGAAATTTGTTTTTTCCTGCACACAGTCCCAGTTCCAGTTTTTGAGAATCCATGATCTATAACATTAAACTCCAAATGGGGACAAATAACCTCCATTTAGGGAATTACTTTTGTAATTTGGGTAATTTTGTAATTTTGTAATTTCGTATTTGGGGTCAGGGGTGGCTATGGGGCCAGAGGGGTCTGTTTTTGGAACTTCTCATTTCCTATTGGAGACCTTATTGCTAATTTTAAGTTTTTATTTAAATTCCAGTTAGTTAGCATACAATGTAATAGTTTCAGGTGTACAATATAGTGATTCAACACTTCTGTATAATACCTGGTGCTCATCACAATAAGTGCACTCTTTAATTAGCGTCACCTATTTAACCCATCCCTTACCCACTTCCTTCTGGTACCATCACGTGATTCTTCATAGTTAAAGAGATAAACCAAGAAACAGACTATTTCCCCCCTTTGCTTGTTTCTGAAATTCCACATAGGAGTGAAATCATATGGTATTTGCCTTTCTCTGACTTCTTACACTTAGTATAATAGTCTAGTTCTGTTAATGTTGCAGATGGAGAGATCTCATTCTTTTTTAAGCCTGGGTAATATTGTATTGAATATATATACATCATTTTAAAATATTAAATATTTATATTTGATTAAAAAAGAATATTTTCAATGAATTCCAATTCAACAAATATTTATTGAATATCAAAAAAAATTTATTTTTGAAACAGAGTATGAGTGGGAGAAGGGCAGAGAGAGGAGGAGACAGAATCTGAACCAGGCTCCAAGCTGTTAGCACAAAGCCTGATGCGGGGCTCGAACCCACGAACCATGAGATCAGGACCTGAGCCGAAGTTGGACACTTAACTGATTGAGCCACGCAGGTGCCCCTGCCACATTTTAATCTATGCATCTATGGATGGAAGTTTTGGATAGCCAAAAATTCCATAATTTGGCTACTGTTAATGCTATGAACATCAGGGTACAGTGTTTGAATAGTGTTTTTGCATTTTCTGGAGTAAATATGTAGTAGCATAATGGCTGGATCATAGGTAGTTCTTTTACTTTTTTGAGGAACATCCGTACTGTTTTTCAGGGTGNGCCCCCAATCCTCACCAATGCCTATTGTTTCTTGTGATGTTCATTTTAGCCTTTCTGACAAAGGTCAGGTAATATCTCATTATAGTTTTGATTTGTATTTCCCTGATGGGTGATGTGGGACATTTATTCATGTCTGTGTTAGACATCTGGATGTCTTCTTTGGAAAAGTGTTCATGTATTTTTCCCATTTCTTCACTGGGCTGTTTGTTTTTGGCTGTTGAGTTTGATAGATTCTTCATAGATTTTGGATACTAACCCTTGCCAGATTTGCCATTTGCGAATATCTTCTATCCCATAGGTTGCCTTTTAGTTTTATTGATTATTGGCTGTTCAGAGGCTTTTTATTACGATGAAGTCTCAGTAGTTGATTTTTGTTTCCTTGCCTCAGGAGACCTATCTAGGAAAAAGTTGTTACAACTGATGTGAAAAAAGTTATCACCTGTGTTCCTGTTTAGGATTTCTAAGGTTTCAGATCTCACATTTAGGTCTTTAACCTATTTTGAATTTATTTCTGTGTATGGTGTAAGAAAGTGATCTAGTTTCTTTCTTTTGCATGTTGCTGCCCAGTTATCCCAACACCATTTGTTGAAGAGACATCTTTTTCCACTGGATATTTTTTTTCTTCTTTGTTGAAGATTGACCATATAATTGTACCAGCTTTGCTTTTCTTCAAGATTGCTTTGGCTCTTTGGGGTCTTTTGTACTTCCATAAAAACATTAGGATTCTTTGTTCTAGCTCTGTGGAAAAATGATGTTGGTATTTTAATCAGGATTGCATTAAATGTGTAGATTGCTTTGGGAAATACAGCTATTTTAACAATATTCTTCCAATCCATGAGCATGGAATGTTTCTCTCTTTCTTTGTATTGTTTTCAGTATCTTTCATCAGTGTCTATAGTTTTCAGAGACCAGTATTTCACCTTTTTGGTCCAGTTTGTTCTTAGGTATCTTAATGTTTTTGGTGTAATTGTAAATGTGATTGATGCCTTGATTTCTCTTTCTGCTGCTTCATTATTGGTATGTAGAAATGCAAAACATTTCTGTATGGTGATTTTGTATCCTGTGACTTTACTGAATTTATCAGTTCTAGCAGTTTTTTTTATGGGAGTACTTCATGTTTTCTATCCATAGTATCATGTCATCTGCAAGTAGTTAAAGTTTAACTTCTTCCTTGCCAATTTGGATGCCTTTTATTTCTTTTTGTTTGCTGTGGCTAGAACTTCCAGTACTATGTTGAATAAAATTGGTGAGGGTGGACATCTCAGTCTTGTTTCTGACTGTAGAGGGAAAANGGCCAGATTTCATTCTTTCTCATTGTATGGCCTTTATTATATTGAGGTATGTTCCCTTTAAACCTACTTTGTTGAGTTGTTTTTTTTTTTGTCACGAATGGATATTGTACTTTGTCCAGTGCTTTTTCTGCATCAACTGAAAAGATCATTGTTTTTATCCCTTTATTAGTACAGTGTAGCACATTGGCTGCAAATATTGCACCACCCATTGAAACCTAGGAATAAGTCTCACTTGATTATGGTGACTGTTTTTTTTTCTTTTTTCAGTGTATTGTTGGATCCACTTGTCTAGTATTTTATTGAGAATTTTTGCATCCATGTTCATCAGGGATATTGGCCTTTTATAGTGGGGTCATTGTTTGGTTTTGATATCAGGGTAATACTGGTTTCATTGACTGAGTTGGGAAGTTTTCCTTTACTTTCAACTTTTTTGGAATAATTTGAGAGGAATAGGTATTAACTCTTTAAATGTGTGGGAGAATTTGCCTGTGAAGCCATTCAGTCTTGGAATTTTGTTGGGAGTTTTTGATTACTGATTCAATTTCTTTGCTGCTAAGCGGTCTATTCAAGTTTTCTATATCTTCCTGTTTCAGTTTTGGTAATTTATTTCTAGGAGTTTATCCATTTCCTCTACATTGTCTAATTTGTTGGCATATAATTTTTCATAATCTCATATTTCCATGGTGTTGGTTGCTATTTTTCCTCATTTGTGATCTTATTTATTTGGATCCTTTCTCTTTCCTTTTTGATAAGTCTGGCTGTAAGTTTATCAGTTTAATTTTTTTCAAAGAACCACCTCCTGGTTTCATGGATTTATTTTTTTCTTCTTTATTTATCTATTTACTTATTTTAGTTTCTGTGTCATTTGTGCTCTAAACGCTGTTATTTCCTTCTTTACACTGGTTTGTGGTTTTGTTCTTTTTCTGGCTTCTTCAAGTGTGAGGTTAGATTGTTTGATATTTTTCTTGTCTCTTCAGATAGGTCTGTATTGCTATATACCACCTTCTTAGGATTGCTTTTCCTGCATCCCAAATGTTTTGAACCATTTCATTCTCATTTGTCCCTTTGTACTTTTATCATTTCTTCCTTGATTTCCTGGTTGACCTGAAAATTGTTTAGTAGCCTGTGGTTTAACCTCCATGTATTTGTGGTCTTTTCAGATATTTTTTCTTGTGATTGACTTCCAGTTTCATAACATTGTCTTCAAACAAGGTACGTGGTAGGACTTCAGTCTTCTTGTATTTGTTGAGACTTATTTTGTGGCCTACTATGTGATCTGTTTTGGAGGATGTTCCATGTGCACTTGAAAGGAATGTGTACTCTGCTGTTTTAGGATGGAATGTTTTGAATATATCAAGTCCATTTGACCTGGTGTGTCATTCAAAGCCATTGTTTCCTTGTTTTCCTTATTTTTTGTTTACATTCTGCTCATTGATGTAAGTGGGGTGTTAAGCCCCCTNCAATCATTTATTTTTGCTCTTGATTCCCTTGCTTTTGGGGATGTGTCAAGTAAGAAGTTGCTGCAGTGTATCAAGTAATTTCTTTGTTAACTGTTTTAGATATTTAGGTGCTTTCATGTTGGGTACACAAATATTGTTCTATTTTGTTGTTGGATTGTGCCTTTAGTTATATAGCACCCTTCTTTATCTCTTGTTTCAGTCTTTGTTTTAATGTCTAGTTTGTCTGATATAAGTATTGCTACTCTAGCTTTCCTTAGACATCCATTTTCTTGATAAATGTTTCTCCATCCCCTCACTTTTAATCTACTTGTGTGTTTATGTCTAAAATGAGTCTCTTGTAGACAGCATATAGATAGATGGGCCTTGTTTATTTGATCCATTCTGACACCCTACGTTGTTTTTTTTTTATTGGAGCATTTAGTCCATGTACCTTCAAGGTAAATATTGATAGATATGTATTTAGCACCATTTTATTACTTGTTTTATTGTTTTTTCTGGAGATTTTCTCTGATCTTTTATTGTCTTTGTCAAGGCCCAGGAATTGTCCTCTTTAACTACAATTTTTTTGGGCTATTGAATTTATAGTAGTTTCATCTTTACCCAACAAATGTGACATACTTTTAGAATTGTCATTCCTTATTTTTTTGATCTATCCACAGTGAAGTGATAGATTGTGCCTCTTCTCTGTAAAGCCACGGCCAAAAATTACCTACTAGCCAAATTCAGAGCCAGTGGGAGACTAAGTGGTGTCCAGTAATCATTAAGAACCAATGTGTAAGCCACATGAATCTATAGGATTAGCTTGGGGTGCCTGGGTGGCTCAGTTGGTTAAGCGTCCAACTCTTGATTTCAGCTCAGGTCATGATCTCCTGTTTCATAGGATCAAGTCCCATGTCAGGCTCTGTACTGTCAGCTCAGAGATTGGGTTTCTCTCTTTCACTCTTTCTCTCTGCCCCTCTGCTGCTCATACATATGCACTCTCCTGTTTGAAATAAATGTTAAAAACAAAAAACCTAGCTTGCTGCGGCTTTCATTGACCCTGGGCATGGATAAGAATAGAATTTGGTTATCTATGTGGCCACTAAGGTCTAACAGTAACAATTAAGAATTTAATGTGGCAAAATATACTTAACATGAAACTTACCATTATAACCAGTGTTATTGAAGTATAATTGGCATGTATACCTGATATTAGTGTTAAAACATGATTTGACATTTGTATATATTGGGAAATGATGATCACAGTAAGTCTAATTGTGATCTGTCATCAAATATAATTCTTTCTTCTTTTGATGGGAATTTTTAAGATTTACTTCTAGCAGCTTCCAAGTATGCAGTAGAGTATTGACTGCAGTCAGCATGTGGTACATTACATCCTCCTGTCTTATTTTGTAGCTGGGAGTTTGTATCTTTTGACTTCTCCTCACCCATCTCATCCACCCTCAAATCCCCTTCACCCCTGGCAACTACTATTCTGTTTTCTGTACCTATGAATTTTTTGTTTTATTTCACGTAAGTGAGACCATATAATATTTGTCTTTGTCTGACTTATGTCATTTAGCTTAATACCCTGGATACATCCATCTTGTCAGAAATGGTGAGATGGTCATTTTTTATCCCTGAGTAATATTCATGTGTATGTACCACATATTTATCCATTCATTCATGAGTGGGCACTTAGTTTCCATATCTTGGCTGTTCTGAATAATGCTGCAATGAACATAGGGGTGCAAATATCTTTTCAACTTAGTGTTTTTGTTTCTTTGACTAAAAGCTGAGCAGTGGAATTGCTAGATCATATGATAGTTCTAGTTTTTCTTTTTGGGGGAACTTTCATATAGTTTTCTACAGTGGCTGTACAAATTTACATTCCCACCAAGAGTGCATGAGTGTTCCCTTTTCTCAGCATCCTTGCTAACATGTTTGTTCTTGTCCTCTTGATAAGAGCCATCCTAACAGGTGTCAGGTGATATCTCTTTGTGGTTTAGATTTGCATTTCCCTGATTAGTGATGTTGAATACCTTCTCGTGTCCCTGTTGGCCATCTGTAGATATATTTTCTATGGAAAATGTCTTTTCACATATTCTGCCTACTTTTTAAATCAGATTTTTTTTGTTGAGTTGTAGTTGTTGTTCATATCCAAAATATATTAAACTCTTATCAGATTAAGTATATTCACATTATTGTGCAGCCATCACAACTGCTCATCTTCAGAACATTTTCATTATCCTAAACTAAAACTCTGTACCCATTAGTAACTTTTCATTTCCCCTTCCTTCCAGTCTAACCACTATTCTACTTTGTCTTTATGAATTTGACTCTTTTTTAAAAAATTTTTAAATGTTTTATTTATTTCTGTGAGAGAGACAGAGAGAACGCGCGCGAACATGAGCAGGGGAGGATCAGAGAGGGAGTTACAGAATCTGAAACCGGCTCCAGATGCTGAGCTGGCTGTCAGCACAGAGCCCAACGTGGGGCTTTAACCCATGAACTGTGAGGTCATGACCTGAGTCGAAGTCGGACGCTTAACCAACTGAGCCACCCACTTGCCCCTGAATCTGACTCTTCTACAGATCTCCTAAGTAGTAACCTACGATATTTGTCCTGTGTCTGGCTTATTTGTGTCTTCAAGTTCATATTTTAGCAGGTGTCAATTTCATTTTTAAGACCATATTGTATGTATATCTTATTGTATGTATAGATCACATTTTCTTTATCCATCTGTTGATACAGATGGGGTTGTTTCTACTTCTTGGTGAATATTTCTATGAACACTGGTATACAAATATCTGCTTGAGTCCCTGCTTCATTTCTTTTGAGATATATGTCCAGAATGAAATTAATGAATTATATGGTAATTCTAGGCTTTTTTTTTTTTTTGAAGAACCTCAGTACTGTTTTTTTTTTAAGTGGCTTTGCCATTTTATATCATTACCAACAAAGCAGAAAGTTCTAATTTCTTTACATTCTTATCAACATTTGTTTTCTGTTTTGATAATAGCCATTTTAATGGGTGTTATTTGATTTGATTTTCAGTGCCCTAATGATGAGCAAGATTTCCGTGTTTTCATTGGCCATTTGTATCTCATCTTTGGAGAAATATCTATTCAAGTCTTTTGCCCTTCTTAAAATTGGCTTGTTTTCTTTGAATTGTGGGAGTTCTTTATTCTCCATATTCTTTATAAGATAGGATTTTTCAATATTTTCTCATTCTGTGTATGGCCTTTCCACTCCCTTGATAGTATCCTTTCAGGCACAAAAAGGTTAACTTTCAAGGCTAATTGACATATTTTGCTTGTGCTTCTGAGTGTCATGTACAAGATTAATCATTGCCAAATCCAATGTTGGGAAGTTTTCCCTGCTATGTTTCTTTCTGGCGCATTTGAAACTTTTTTCAGTAGAATTGTTCTTAACATTTTGTGGCATAATTTGAAAAACTGGAGCTTTATTATGTGCCACTCAAAGACTTTAGACCTGAGGCCAGGGCAGTCACAAAAATATACTCTTAGCCAGAAAAGGAAGAGTCCAGGTGGAAGGAGCAAAACTTCCCTCAGGAAACAAAGCTTTTCCAGAAATCCCTAGCAGGCTTCTGCTTTAGTCTGTTGGCCAGAACTGGTTATATTGCCACTCTTGGGTGGAAGAGATTATGGTTAGGAAATACATAAAGGTGGTGGTGGTGTCTTTTAAGCTGGGCACATCACTATCTAGAATAAAGAATGAACAGGTAGGCAATATGGTATCTGCAACAGGTTTTAAATTTCACTTGATATATTTGAAACTTTTTCAGTAGAATTGTTTAAAAGTTTGTGACATGTAGGCATAATTCTTCTCCAGAGTCTAGTATTAACATGTTAACCTTCCCTACCTTCATAGTTAACTCTGTTTCTGGAGATGGGGAGTAGGGGCTCGGGCAGGGTCCAATGACACATAGGGCAGGATTGTTACTTATGCCTATATCCCGTTCTTTCTTGGGAGTTTATAAAACACACCTGTTGTACTACATCTCTGAATAATTTGTGTTTTTTTTGTTTTTTTTTGTTTGTTTTTTTGTTTTGTAAATGTTTTATTTCTAGGAGAGAGAGAGAGGGAGGGAGAGACAGCGTGAGCAGGGGAGGGTCGGAGAGAGAGGGAGTCACAGACTGAAACAGGCTCCAGGCTCTGAGCTGGCAGTCAGCACAGAGCCCGACCCGGGGCCCGAACCCACGAACGGCGAGATCACGACCTAAGCGAAAGTCGGACGCTTAACCGACTAGGCCACCCAGGAGCCCCG
The DNA here is from genome assembly GCF_008692635.1 of Crocuta crocuta. Lineage (NCBI taxonomy): Eukaryota > Metazoa > Chordata > Mammalia > Carnivora > Hyaenidae > Crocuta > Crocuta crocuta. The sequence continues at coordinate 750,546 of NW_027533085.1, read as the reverse complement.
AATAATTTGTGTTTTTTAAAAATCAACTTAAATATTCATTCAGTTTTTATATATTTCAGGTTGAATTACAGTTATAACCATGAGCACGCTACAGAATGCCAAGTAACTTGCTTATGCTGCAACCAGCACTTTAATTCTGTTCTCTGGAGGCTGGCCACCCCTTATGGGGGCCTCCCACACGAAACAGGGTACACTGAATCAGGCCAAGTGTAGAAAGCCTCTTTCTACAATGATATCTCAGATCTTGCTCCCTCTCTGCTTCTCCTGGAAATCCATTCTATTATTCCATAATCTGGTTTGGATGCTTGACTGCCAAATATAGCTGCTCATTGGCAAAGTGCTTTTATTTGGCCCAGTTTTTCTCAACAGAACCTCTGGATTTGAATTTCCTTTCTGAATCAAAGAGCACATATAATAACCTCTTTACAGTAATAGTTTTTTAAAAATTTTTGTTAATGTTTTTATTTCAGAGAGAGAGAGAGAGAGAGAGACAGCGTGAGCAGGGGAGAGTCAGAGAAAGGGGAAACACAGAATCTGAAGCAGGCTCCAGGCTCTGAGCTGGCTGTCAGCACAGAGCCTGATGTGGGGCTCGAACCCATGAACTGTGAGATTATGACTTGAGCCGAAGTTGGATGCTTAACCAACTGAGCCACCCAGGTGCCCCATTGTCTGTAAATCAAGTTATGAAGAAAGGAAGTCAAAAAGAAAACTCCATTCGAAAGATAGCAATAAATGGAGAGAACAAACCCAAGTACTTATTTTCTTGGGAAAACAAGACTGAAAGTAACTGCTTGTTTTGTATTTTCCTAATATTGAACCTTAAATAAAATAGGGTATTAACTCTGTGTAAAAGGAATTCTTCTATATTTACAGTGAACCATCTTACAGCCTCCAGTTTTGTTCAACTTAATTTTCCTTTAAAGATCCTTTTGGTCTCTTTTTTTTCTGAGCATTTTAAATTACCCTGAAGTTATGGAAATTAATGTGTTGTGTGGCTTCCTATTCCTGCATGTCCCTCACAGCTGGTCCACTTACCTTTAAATGGAAATTTGTCTCTACATTCTTTAGCCTTGGGAATGATGAGACCTTAATAAAGAGAAATTCAGGTAATGTAAGTGTAGCAGCTACGCATTTTTATCCTGGCTTATTTTACTGATTTTTATTCCTTAATCCTAAGACCTGGAACTTGACTCTTTTTTTTTTTTTTAATTTACAAGGTGCCATTTTAAACTCTTATTTCAAGAGACTGAGTCCCTGTTTCTCATTTCTCTTCCAATGCATGGATTTCTCTGGGATTAACTTCTTGTGCTTAATTTCTGGACCACAACAGCTGTTTCCCCATTTTTGGGCAGGCTTTATTCTGTGAAAATTATGGGAACATGGAGTAAGCCTCCTAAAAGTTAACCCTTTGTGGGTTTGAATACTAGACATTCAACATGAAATTGTGATTTGGAAGAGGAGCTCTTTTAATTCAATGTCTCACATTCTGTAATGGCTTGAAGGGACAGTACATAGAGTGATGAGTTAGTGCAGAGAGGTTTGACATTAACAAATTACTGTTTTGAAAGTATGCTATTTCTTTTTTGTTATATTGCAACAAAAATTGACATGTGTTGTTTATGTACAATGCAGTGAAAAGTTAATGTTGCAGTAATACTTGGTTTTGAGATGGATTATGATGGATTCTTCACTGTGAAAGCGTTTGCCTATGCACATGCTTACATACAACTCTGAATACTATGCTGTGGGGTTTTCAATTCAATTTTTTTCCACTGAGGAACTTTTAATTAGGATGGCCAAAAGATAATTTCTGTTGTGTTTGATTTACAATCTATCCTTCTCTGCAAAGCAATTCAAAGTTTCAGGTCCTAAGCCTTTGTTTCTATACTATAGCATTATGTTTCCTTCAATATTCTCGACAACTTGCCAAGTTGATGCTTTACTTTTTAATACTTAATAGGTATATTTAGTTCTCATGTTCTAAGGTTTTATTTTTCAAAACTGCAACTTCTGAGTCTGTTTTCTGGCCCTAAAACATTTATTTGATGATGTGGTATTTCAAATATATTTTGTTGAGAAAGATCATGTCTACCTTATGTTCTGAGCTGAAAACAGATAGGACTTAATAGGAATTAGAGAAAGATGACAATTGCAATATTTCCTCTGTATATCATCGAGCAAACTGTTTTTTTTTTCAAATTTCCAGTGAGTTCTTTTTTTTTTTTTTAACAAATAGTTTATTGTCAAATTAGTTTCCACATAACACTCAGTGCTCATCCCCACAAGTGTCCTCCTCCATGCCCATCCCCCCCCCCCCCCACATCCATCAGTCCTCAGTTTTTGTCAGCATTCAAGAGTCTCTCATGGTTTGCCTCTCTCCCTTTCCCCCACCATTTCTGCCCTTCTTCTCCCCCTTGTTCCTCCGTCAAGTTCCTCCTAATCCTCCTATACGTGCAAACATATGATATTTGTCCTTCTCTGCCTGACTTATTTCGCTCAGCATAACACCCTCAAGGTCCATCCATGTTGCTACACATGGCCAGATTTCATTGTTTCTCATTGCCATGTAGTATTCCATGGTATAGATAAACCACATCTTCTTGATCCATTCATCTGTTGATGGACACTTAGGCTCTTTCCATGTTTTAGCTATTGTGGAGAGTGCTGCTATGAACATTGGGGTACATGTGCTCCTATGCATCAGCATTTCTGTATCCCTTGGGTAAATTCCTAGCAGTGCTATTGCTGGGTCATAGGGGAGTTCTATTGTTAGTTTCCTGAGGAACCTCCACACTGTTTTCCAGAGGGGCTGTACCAGTTTACATTCCCACCAACAGTGTAGGAGGGTGCCCATTTCTCCACATCCTCGCCAGCATCTAGAGTTCTCTGATTCGAGCAAACTGTTTTTAGAGTACCTTGGGGTTTGTCTGCTCTATCCTTTTATTTATTCATTCGGTAAATATTTATGGGATGTCAATTAGTGCCAAACATTGTTCCTAGGCACTTGGGATTCAACAATGACCAAAAGATTCTTGCTTTTGTAGAACTTAGATTCTTATTCAGTGGTTCTCAAATTTTGCTGTATATTAGAATCACTGGGGAAATATTAAAATTCCTAGGGTTTTGCTCCATGCCAATTAAATTGATTTCTTGGGAATAGACCCTCAGGGGTCAGGATTTTTCTGACCTTGGTGATTTTTTTTTTTCTTCCTTTGGTGATTCCAGTGTACAACTAAATATGAGAATCATCAGTCTATAGCAGAAGTTATCACATTATCGCACTGACCCAAAGGGCTTGTTAACAATTCAGAATAGTTTCTGAATCAGTAGTCTGGAAATAGGCCTATGACTCTGCATTTCTAAGTTAGCTGGTGAAGCTGATGCTGCTGATTTTGAGATTCAACTTGAATAACTGACCTAGAGCCTAGAGCCTTGGCACTTGTTATATGGCAGTGGATCAACCTCAGAGCTTTTAGAAGTACCGAATCTCTGGCCCCACCCCAAACCTCCCAGGTGATTCAAATGTATGTTAAAATTTTGAGACGATCTGCTTCATTGCACTTTGTCACATGCATGTCATGTAAACTATAGACTTATTTTCTTACTCTTCAACATGGTCTTTTAACATAAGCTTACAATGCACATTTTGGAGATACAACACTACAGTGGTGGGTTATAGTGGCAAATACAAATAAAAAATAATAGGCTTAATTCTCCCCACTTGAAAGTAAGAGCTCCCCTCTCCTCCACCTTTCCCTAAAACATTCACTTTTGAAAACTTGTAAGTTCATTCTTGGTCACTATCACTTTGAAATATATGTAAAGCTCTACTGAAACCCATAAACTACCTAGGAATAAACCTAACCAGAGATAAAAAGATCTATGCACTGAAAACTATAGAAAGCTTATGAAAGAAATTGAAGATAGAAATAAATGGAAAAACATTCCATGCTAATGGATTGGAATAACAGGTATTGTTGAAATGTCAATACTACCCAAAGCAATCTACACATTCAATGCAATTTCTATCAAAATGACACCAACATTCTCCTAGAATTGTTCTAGAACTAGAACAATTTTAAAATTTGTAGGGAACCAGAAAAGACCCCAAATACTCAAAGTAATTTTGAAAAAGAAAATCAAAGTTGGAGGCAGAACAACCCTGGACTTCAAGCTGTATTACAAAGCTGTAATTATCAAGATAGTATAGTACTGGCACAAAAACAGACAACTAGATCAATGGAATAGAGAACTCAGAAATGGACCCACAAACATATGGCCAACTAATCTTTGACAAAGTAGGAAAGAATACCCAATGGAAAAACTGTCTCTTCAGAAAATGGCGTTGGGTAAACTAGACCGTGACATGTAGAAGAATGAACATAGACTACTTCCTTACACCATATACAAAAACAAACTCAAAATGAATGAAAGAGCTAAAATAAGAAGTTATCAAAATCTAGGGGAGAAAACTGGCAACAACCTCTTTGACCTCGGTCACAGCAACTTTTTACTTGACAGGTCTCTGGAGGCAAGGGAAACAAAGGAAAAAAAGGACTGTTGGGGGCACCTGGGTGGCTCAGTCGGTTGAGCATCCGACTTTGCCTCAGGTCATGATCTCGCGGTTCCTGGGTTTGAGCTCCGCATCGGGCTCTGTGCTGACAGCTAGCTCAGAGCCTGGAGCCTGTTTTGGATTCTGTGCCTCCCTCTCTCTCTGATCCTCCCCTGCTCATGCTGTCTCTATCTCTCTCTCAAAAATAAAATATAAAAAGACTGTTGGGATCTCATTAAGATTAAAAAGCTTCTGCACAGCAAGGGAAACCATCAGCAAGATTGAAAGGCAACCAATGGAATGGGAGAATATTTGCAAATGACATCAAATAAAGGTTAGTATACAAAATCTATAAAGAACTTATCAAACTCCATCCCCCCTCAAAAAAAAAAACCCTCAAATAATCTAGAAGAAATGGGCAAAGTACATGAATAGACACTTTTCCAAAGAAGACACCCAGATGCCAATAGACACATGAAAAAATGCTCATCATTCATCAGGGAAATACAAATCAAAACCACAATGAGATACCACCTCACACCTGTCAGAATGTTTAACATTAACAACTTGGGCAACAACAGATGTTGGTGAGGATGCAGAGAAAAGGGAACCCTTTTGCACAGCTGGGAATGCCCTGGTATGACCACCTGGAAAATTGTATGGAGTTTCCTCAAAAAATGAAAATTACCCTATGACCCCGCAATTACATTACTAGGTATTTATCCAAAGGATACAAAAATGGTGATTTGAAGGGGGCGCATTCACTCCAGTGTTTATAGTGGCACTACCAACAGTAGTCAAATTATATAGAAAGAGCCCAAATATCCATCAATTGACGAATGGATAAAGAAGATGTGGTATTCATATACAATGGAATGTTATGTGGTGATCAAAAAGAATGAAATCTTGCCGTTTGCAACAACGTGAATGGAACTAGAGCGTATTATGCTAAGTGAAATAAGTTAATCAGAGAAAGACAAAAATATTGATTTCACTCCGGTGGAATTTAAGAGACAACATAGAGAAACATAGGGGAAGGGAGCAAAAATAAGGTAAAAACAGAGAGGGAGGCAAAACATTTTTTTTTAGGGGAATAAGGAGGAGAGGTATACTAGTAGAATATAAATCTTATGAAAATAAGTCTAATTCAGATATTTTGCTTTTCCAAGCCTCAAAAAACTCTTAATTATGGAGTTGTTCAGTTATATTATGTTTTCTATTTTTATATGTAATTAACCACTCTGAACTCCTTTTCAATCTTGTTTCATTTTTTCACTTTTGGGTTTTTTTGGCTGAGGTATTTTAAAGTAAAACCTAGATATTCTAGAAGTAAACCTGGAAATACTTCAATACGTGTCTCTAACATATTAAAAAAAATAGCCAAACAAAAACTGCACAGGTGTCTATCCATGGTTAAATAGATATGTATGTGGTGCATATATACAATGGAATATTTAAGTATAAAATGAAGAAAGTACTGATGCATGCTGCAACATGGATGAATCTCCAAAACATGATGCTAAGTGAAAGAAGCTATGATTCTTTTTATGTAAAATATCCAGAATAGGTAGATCCATAGAGACAGAATGCAGAATGACTGTAACCGTGGGGAAAGAGGGGTGGGGAGATCCCACTGAATGGGAAAGGTGTTCAATATGGAGTGTTGGGACTCTTTTGGAATAAAATAGTGTGCAACATATTGAAAAACTTAGTCCTTCAGGATCCCTTCTAGGACAACAAGGGAAGAGGTGAATATTTGAAGGAATTCCAAACTAAAAGGTCACAATGAGAATAAACAGTGTTCAGAGTGAAAATAATTGGGGAAATTGTTTAGATGGAAAGGTCAGGGAGGGCCTTTCTGAGGCTGCAATATTTAAAGTAAGGTCTAGATGTTGGAGAGGCTTCCAGCAGAGTCAGGGGCCTTCAGGTAAGGAAGAGTTGCCAGTTTGAGGAATTGGATGCAGGTGTGGATAATAGATGCGTCTATGCAGATTTTCCCTATAAGTGGATTCGTCCTGTATCTGGCTTACAGTGTAGCTTAATAAATAGGACTTAAGTATTCAGTTCGTTAAAGTATGATGAGTCACTACCTACTCCTCCTCTAAATCCTAGTGGGATGAGGATATTTGTATAATTTATATAGACTGAGGCAAGGCCAGTCTTGGTTTTATCACTCTGCTCATCTTTTATGAAGCAAAGAGGAATGAAAAATGCTGCTAATACTGGAGACACACACACACCTAGTATAAACACTGGTGTATATCCAACATATCTCCAATACATAATGGGGATATATACTAGGCATATATATGTAGTATATAATTAGGGTATATACATCTTACATGCAATGGGGGTATATACTAGGATATAGTAATAAAACAATTTCTTCAGAATAGAAGGTTGGCATATAAAACCAAGGCTTTTTAGAGGTAGAGGAATGGGGACAGCAAGGGGGAAGAAAATCATCTCTTTTAGTGTGTGGTAGATGGAAATAGGTATCATCAACCCTGTCCCCTAGAGCTCTGTGCCATAAACAAACCATTTTAGCTCTGTAAACATCAGCTGTGAAATAGGAAGTATAATAATACTCCCACAGGAATTAATGGGATAATGATTGAAACTGGCTCAGCAGATTGCCTAATACAACATAAGCCTTTAAATATTTTCTTCTACTATGGATATTACAAACTTTTTTTTTCCTCAGCTTTCTAGATCTTCTAGAATTCATGTTTTGTTTCCATATTTTTATACCTTGAATTCATATTTTCACTTTAGTTTTTGGTTAAGGTAGTTTAACAAATGCTCCCATAGCAAAAATTGTTAAAGCTTCAGAATGGCCCAGATTTTCTCTTCAGCCTCTTAAAACATTTGAAATAAGTGAGCAACTTTTTTGTTACTAGAATGTATGACTAGTAGTACATTCATACTGGTAATTCAAACAACAAAATGGTCATTGAATTCAACCATTATTCAAAACATGTAGTTGTTTGATAGAATTAAGTAGTTTAATTGCTTTTGTGTTTGGAAACTGGCATGCTTAGAAGCATTTAAATACCATTTGTAAACTAAGTATGGTATTAGATGCTTTTGAAGAGGTGGAGATGAACTAGGTACATATAATGTAGGTTTAAGATTTTAGCCCTTTTCTGGGGCACCTGGGTGGATCAGTCAGTTAAGCGTCTGACTTCAGCTCAGGTCATGATCTCACAGTTTCTGTGTTCAAGCCCCATGTCGGGCTCTGCGCTGACAGCTCAGAGCCTGGAACCTGCTTCAGATTCTGCATCTTCCTCTCTCTCTGCCCCTCCACTTGCACTCTGTCTGTCTGTCTCTCTCAAAAAAAAAAAAAAAGATTTTAGCCCTTTTCTAGCATCTTTAATGGTTACTCATTAGACTCAGACCACATTATGAGTTTATTACATTTTATGGTGTTTTCTTATATTTGCAGAAACAGAACTTTGGAAAGGCAAAATGAATTGCCCATAAATAGTAAATTATAGTAATAGGATCTGAATTTGTTTATTTTTTGGACTCCCAAGCCAGAATTCTTTTAACACCTAAAGATCCAGGTAGGTAAAGTATATTCACTTACTTAGTGACTGAAGCTAAGCATAACTTCTCAAGTAGCAAATCTATCTGTAAGCTCTGTACTTTAGGGGATATTGAATATAGTACAACCCCCACTGGATTTTCTAGTCCAAAAATAATATGCTCAAATATCAGTTCTGCCACTTACTATCTTTGGGGCCTTGGATGAATCACTTGACCTTGATTTGCTCTCCTCTTTTGTGATGATGAAACTATAGGGTATAGTGAAGCCATTGATAAAACTAAAATCCTCTACAAATAAAACATCCCAATGATTACAAGGTATTGATTTGATATTTAAAAATTTTAATTCTTGACAATTATGGTTTTCTACATGTTGCATTTGAAATATTGAAGGAATGCTTTAGTCAATCGTGGGATAGGCTTAACATTTTCACAGAGGAAGGTGTTGCTGTGAAATGCTTTTAAAGTATGCTGAGGACTCATTTTAAAGAACATTATTTATCCCATTGTTTGTTCAAATTCATATAATGGGAAGTCATGTTATAGTTCTGTCATACCTAATGTATTCTTTAAGAGATCTTGAAAAACTATTCTTACCCTCTACTCTGAATTCTGGAGGTTAATAAGTTCCTCAGTATGCTAAGTACTTTTAAAAACTTTTCTTAGGTCCTCCAGTACTTGTAATAAAAGTGTTCTTCCCTTCTACCATTTGGGCACTTCAGTTGCCAGAAACCATCAATGTACTTCAAAAATGCCGATTAGGGAATATCCTACTAATTGCTTTTGATCTGCTTTAAAGAGAGCAATTAGCAACAACTCAAATTTTATCTTTGAGGATATGAACATTCTCATGACCAAACTTGAGTTTTTGGTTCTAAAAGTTCATCATAGAAAAAAATGATGTTTCTAATCACACAAACATGTTCAAAGAATTAGGCTGATGGGTTTTCTCCCATCTTTTTTTCCTCTTGAGATACAAAGTTGAGATCTTTTTTCCTTCGTGAGGGGTTAGGTTTCACACGTGTTTATATTTAGTATCTGTGGGAGTCTAAGCTGAAGATTAATGGTTGAGAATCATTTTTAAAAATGTATGGCTGAAGGCAGAAAATAAAGTGCTGATTGGTTCATTAAGCAATTCAATCCCAAACTGTAAAAAGTTTAAGTTTAATCCTTCCTGAAGCCTGACTGAGCCTGTCATAAACACTTTTATAAACCTTCCACTTAAACCTGGTCTTGTGGTTTTATTAATCTACCTGTAATTCAAAATGACAGCTCATGTAGCAATATAAATCTATAAGATGGATATCATAAAACTTACACCATTATAAAACCATGGGTAATTACGTAAAAATGCAGTTTCCTTTGGTTAGGTATGTCTCTGAATTTCTGCTTTTCCCTTGGTTGAACAGATGTGTTGACTGTAACACTGTCTCAATGTGTTGGTATGCCTGAAGGAAAAGAAAGAAATTCAGATAGTCACTGATGGTGTAAAAAAAAAAATCTGGAGTTCAGAGCCTTATTTGCAAAACTCAGGGAGCAATTTAGCAAAGTCCCATATTTGTGGAGCTTATATTCTCTGGGAAGGTTCTTTTTCTGGGTTGTTATGTGGAATTTTTAGCTTTTGGATTTAATGGCTATATTGATATTCTCTGGATGTACCAGGGCTCATGTGCTTCAGGCACACTTTCAGAAACTCAAATGAAGTCCCAGCTGTCAGACTTTTTTTTTTTTTTTTTTTTTTTTAAGGAGCGGGGCTTTTTAGTTCTGAGTCTAGGGGTTAGACGAACTCTCAAACTAGATCATAGTAGACTTTACAGGATTGGAGTAATACAATATTTCTAAGGTTATTTGGAACAGAAGACTGCATTTTTGTTTTATATGGGGCAGAGAGGCATTTCCAAGAATAAACTTAGAAGGAGTCCATAAGAGCTAGAGAGTGTGTTTTCATACGCCTTCTATAGTCGTTCAACAGCAGCAATCTGCTCTCAAATAAAAGTAAGCCTTGAAGGAGTGTTCAAATACCTACTATTGAACCCATGAGACATTTATGCTTTTATAAGACAGGTGTTGGGAAAATATCTGAAGCCATAGGACTTCTCCTCTTCTCTCCCTCCCCTCGACTTGTGCTTTATGGGTTTAGATTGACTATACATGAGAAAGTTACGCTTTGTGACAGGGGATGAAAACCAGCCGTTGCACACTGTGTTTTAACACTTTCACAACCATAATTCAGTAACATATGTGTGTAATTATTTGAAGATTTTATCTGCTAGATTTTGAATTCCTCTCTAGTGCTTACTACAGCATGGTAGGTTCTCTAAAGATCAAAATTTGGCATTCTTGCATGGAAGTTTAAGATCTCAACAGCTTCTAGGTATTAGGTACTTAGCAGATTGTGTCTCAAAAAGCTTGCATTCCTTTAGTTTTCCAAATATAGGAAAATACAGCAATAATGTGAACTAGAATATCACAAACAGTTGGAAACTGGCACCAATCCTTTGCCCAGCTCCTGATCTCAGACAAGGCAGATAGAGCATGGGGGTGGTTGGCTAAAGCTATGTGGTGGAGGAAGGGTGGTTGGGGAAACATGGACAGGAGGGTGGTATCCTGTGGGGGAAACTTCAGGCATTCAGCAATCCCCTTCCTCAAAAGTAGCAAAGAAGTTAGGGTCCTATTAGTCTCTGGACCCATTCTTTGTCTCAGACTGAAATTCACCCCCTACTCCCTGGCCCCTAAACTATCATATTCATGAAATCCCTGCTTCTGTCTTTGAAACCCCTTTGATATTTAAATTGGAAAAGAAAATTATCAGAGGTGCCAAACCGCAGCCAGAACAGATGGATTTAGATAAATCTCCCATTTCATTAACTTTCTGATGATGGAGGCCTATGTTTTACCCAAGGCTTTTTTGTTTTTGTTGTTTAACTCCATTTATAGCCATATGTCAGGGTTTTACTGGAGTACAAGTGGCCTCATTTTATATATCAATCATTATCACTGTATATACACACGGAGAAAGTAAGTTTTAATAAATATTGACCATGTGGGGGCGCCTGGGTGGCTCAGTCGGTTGAGCATCCGACTTCGGCTCAGGTCATGATCTCGTGGTTCATGGGTTCGAGCCCCGTGTCGGGCTCTGTGCTGACGGCCAGCTCAGAGCCTGGAGCCTGTTTTGCAATCTGTGTCTCCCTCTCTCTCTGACCCTCCCCTGCTCACGCTGTCTCTCTCTCCCTCAGAAATAAAACATTTAAAAAATTTTTAAAAAATAAAAAATAAATAAATATTGACCATGTAGTCTATTTTCTGTTGAATTATGCAACCTACTGCCATTAGGGGGAAAATTTATGGCAAGACAGAATGTGAGCTCTGCATAGTACAAATTCATATTGCTGTATGATCAGATAACAAAACAAATAGGTATTTGCTAACTTCCTTCCATCTTTATGGGATAGAGTGCACTTTTTTATTTCAATTTTCAGATAGTGCAAATGATTCTCTTATTTATATGCACTCATCACATTTAAGGCTCTTCAGATCAATATTGAAATACTGGAGAACTAAGAAACATCAGAGCCAGAATCACAACTGAATTTATTATTCTAATTTTGCCATCCCAATAGAGATACTTTTATCCAAATAAGATAATTATAATATGCAATAGTAAACACTCATTGTAGGAAATACTTTGCAACGATTTACCTCACCCATTTAGTTGAAGGCAAACAGCTGAATATCTTAAATATTTGATACTGGCTATTTTCCTTTAACTTTTAAAACAAGACTAGTTGAGTTGGTGTTTTGTTTGTACAAGGAGTCTACATAACTGTCCACTTGGTCCTTTTCATGTCAAGGCAACAGAAGAGTGAAAATGGACTTATCCTTAGGGAAAATGGAACTCCCTGTTCTCTTTTTAGTGCTTTTGCTAAAACAGTACTAATTAGGAAAAAACAAAAAGTTAGCAGTTGGGAATTCTTTAGAACTTTTGAATGAATAAGCAGAAAACCCTTTCATTCAGAAATAGAGTAGGACTTGTATAAGTTTTCTCCTCATTCTGGCCTGAAGGTAGGGAGGGTTTCCTTCCTCAATACAAAGTAATTCTCAAACACCAGCTGGGGGTCTGATAGTATCAGAATTGAGCTGAATTATCTACCCGGAGTTAGCAATCAGATTCCATAGGCTAAGGACTTAGTCCTATAAGGCTTGGCTTTATCTCCTACCACAGAAGTTAAAAGCCTTAGGTTGTTACATGTGCTTTTGACCAACTGGCTGCAGATTGAAAGTTCCAACATCCTCTTCCTTGGATTCTATTAATTTGCTAGAGCAGCTCACAGAACTTGAGGACATACTTTTACCAGTTTATTGAGGGACATAATGAAGGGATACATGGGATAAGGTATGGGAAAAGGGTGTGGAGCTTCCATGCCCTTTCCAGCCGTACCACTCTCCCAGCATCTCTATGTTCACCACCCTGGAAGCTCTCTTGAACCACCTCCTTTTCAGTTTTACAGAGGATTCCTTACATAGTCATGATTGACTAAGTCTAACATATCTACTCTCTCTGGGGCTAGGGGTAGGGGTGAAAGTTCTAACCCCATAATCACATCATGGGTCCTCCTGGCAACTAGTTTATGCCTTTAGGTGGGGTTCAGAAGTCATCTCAGTAACCTAGCAAAATACAGCTTTATGCTCTTATCACAGGAAATTTCAATGGTTTTTTGGAGCTGTGAACCAGGAACTATGGACAAAGACCAAATATATAGGAGAATTATATTTTTTTGTCATCTGAGTGACCAAATACATATTTAAGAACTATATCTGTCACATCAATGATCAAATATCTACCTTTTACAGATCACAATATCTCAAGAGTTTTTTTTTTTTTTTTTAACATTATTGCCTTTGGATAAGAACACAAGAGTTTATAGCTCTGGAATTTGCCACCTGGCTTACCAAATGGTGTTGAGGTAGGGAAGAACAATATTAATCTATATTAAAAAATTGCTGTCAAAATGTATAAAGAAAAACCTACTGAAGGGTCTTAATATATTTTGTATTTTAATTAGGTCACAAATATTTATAGAGCTCAATTGTTTGCATCTGAGTGGTTCCACACTTTACCCATCTTCTGAGAGGAACAGAAAACTTCAGAAATCTTAACTTTAAAATGCTTTTAAAAACTTACTTTAAAAACTAATACACAATAAACTTCTTTTTGCTGTACAGTTATAAGAATTATAACAAGGGACAGTGTTTACTACCATCAAGACCCAGAAAAGTCTTATTACTCCAAATTATTTCCTTATGCTGCCCCTATTGAGTCAACATTTCCTCCTACCTCGATTTTATCTGTGCAGTTTTTACCTTGTATAGAATGTCATGTAAATATTCTATAGTATAAGGAGTTTTGATTCTGGCTTCTCTCATTTGATATACTTCAGATTTATCTATGCTGAGGTGTCCATTTGTTTCTTTTTATTGCTGATGTGTTCCATTCACCAACTGAAAGATAAAGAAAGGGTTTCCTTTTTTAAAAAAAATTTAAATGTTTTATTTATTTCTGAGAGAGAGAGAGACAGTGTGAGCAGGGGAGGGTCAGAGAGAGGGAGACACAGAATCTGAAACAGGCTTCAGGTTTTGAGCTGTCAGCACAGAGCCCGATGCGGGGCTCGAACCCACGGTCTGTGAGATCATGACCTGAGCCGAAGTCGGCTGCTTAACTGACTGAGACACCCAGATCTCCAAGGTTGTTTCCAGTTTTGACTGATTAAAGAAAGTTGCCATAAACTTCTTGTGTTGTAAACGAGGTAGGAAGTCCACCTTGTGGGGCCTTTAAGGGTCATTCTAACATGGTCACAGAAATTAAATCCGGCATATGAAATTCAAGGACTTATACTCCTGTGTCCTACAAGAGGGATACAGGGGAACATACAGAGGAACTTCTAGGGAATGGGTTCAGCTAAGCAAGTGGGGAACTGAGAGAGTTGAGGACCCAGGGCAAATGCCTCTGCTGGGGGTCAGGGAGGAGTTCCCAGCAAAGATATGAAGGAATTCTTTGGTGCACTTGTCTGTCACTAGGTGGTAGTCAGGGGAGGGCAAGAAGGGGAACTTGAGGCAGCAAAGACCAGCCTTATTCTGGTGTCACCTGGTTGCATGGGTGGAAATGCTCACAGCCTTTTTTTTTGGTGGGGGGGAAGGTGGTTGAGGCATCAGGAAAACATGAGGCTTTAAAAATCTGATACATTTCTGTATACAAGTTTTGATGTGACCACTGTTTTAATTTCTCTTGGGTAAATACGTGGAAGTGTGATCACTATGTCATAGAGTTATGTATTTTTAAATTTATAGGAAATTGACAAACTGTTTTCTAAAGTGAATGTACCACTTCATTTTCACTGAAACTATATTCTAGTGGTTTTGTGTTACACAAAGAGATTTTTAAATTTCATCTCTAGTAGACATGTAGTCCAGTCTTGTTTTACTTTGTATTTATTTAATGGCTAATGTTGAGCTTCTTTCCATGCACTTGCCATCTGTATTTCTTCTTTGGTGGAAGTATCATTTCAAATATTTTGCCCATTTTTGTTGTTGTTGTTGTTGTTTTCTTACTGAGTTTGGAAAGTTCTTCAATTCTAGATCCTTTGTGGTCAGATGTGATTTGCAAATATTTTCTTACACTTTCATGGCTTGTCCTGTCATTCTCTTGACAGTGTCTTATACAGAGCATAACTTTCAGTTTTGATAAAGTTAAACTTACCTTTTTTTAAATGAATCATCATTTTAATGTATCTAAGAACACTTCACAAAGTATTTCTGTTCTGTTTTTCTGGAAGTTTCACAGTTACAGGTTTTAAATTTTGGTTTACCATGCACTTAGAGTTGTTTTATATATGATTTGGTGGGTTGAAACTTTTTCTTTTCTGTTTTTTTTCTTTTTNTGGCAGTCAGCACAGAGCCCGACGCGGGGCTCGAACCCACGAACCGCGAGATCATGACCTAAGCGAAAGTCGGACGCTTAACCGACTAAGCCACCCAGGCGCCCCTCAGTAAGTTTTTAAATTAGTATGTGTTCTCCAACTTTGTTCTCTGTGGAGTTTTGACTGTTGTAGGGTTTTTGGTTTTCTATATAAATTTTTGAATTTACTTGTCAATATCTAAATTTGGGGGGGGATTTCATTAAACGTAGGAATCACCTTGATGAATAATATTTACTTAACAGTATCAAGTCTTCCAGTTCATGAAGATGGCACTGTATTTATTTAGACTTTTGGTTTCTTTCATTCGTTTCATAGTTTCTAATATATATAGCATTCAGGTTATCCAGTTGGCTTAAGTTTGGGGAGTTGTGTATTTCAAGGAGCTTGTGTTTTAATGAGTTGTCAAATTTGGTGTATTTTTGTATTTTCTTAGCCTACTTTTTGTATACTTTCAGTGACTATAGAATCTATAGTTATGACTCCTTTTTAATTCTTGATATTTGTAATTTTTGTTTCCTCTTTATTTTGTATTGACTTGGCTGGATGTCAATTTCCTTTCCCATGAACCAGTTTTAGGTTTCATTTCCCCCCCGTCTTTTTGTGTTTTCAACTTTATTTTTCCTCTGTTGCCTTGTCTACTTGCTTTGGGCTTAATTTGTTCTTTTTCTGGTTTTTAAGGTTTTTCTTTGGTACATTAAGGTAGAACAGGCATTGGATAACTTTTTTTTCTTTAATACATACATTGAATGCTATAAATATCCTTCTAAGCACTGATTTGGCTATATCCCAAAATATAGGATGTAGTATTTTTCATTTAATTCAAAATAGTTTAAAATTAAGACTTCCTCTTTGATTTGGGTGTTATTTTGAAGATTTTCAGTTTAATTCTGTTAAGAACACACTTTCCTAGAACATCAATTCTTCAAATTTAATAAAATTTGTTTTATGGCCTGTTTTTTATGATATATTTTGGTGAATGTTTATATGCCCTTGAAAAGAATGTGTATTCAGCTGTTTGGTGAAATATTCTATAAAATGTCAATAGGGTCAAGTCCATGAATAACATTGCTAAAATCTCCTATATCCTCATCACTTTTTGTTCTTTTTGCTATATTTATTATGTAGAGAGGATTGTTGGATTCTCCACCTATAGTTGTGAGTTTATTTCTTCTGCCACTTCTATCCAGTTTTTAAGATATGCCTTGAAGTTCCTTTTTTAGGTAATACACATTTAAGCTAATTATGTCTTTGTGAATAGAATCTTTTTTTCATTAAGTCCTTTATTTTTTATTTTCAACTCTATTTTTATTACTATAATCACCCCAGATTTTATCTAGTGCTGCATTTTCTCTCCTTTTACTGTTTATGTCATTTTTGAAGTGAGTGTCTTGTGGAGTGGATATGTTTTTAATCCAATCGGACACTGTGTCATATTTGGTATGTTTAGACCATTTCTATTTAATGTAATGGATATGGCTGGACTTTAGAAGCATTATTTTAATATTTCTCCTCTCTTTGCTTATTCTGTTCCCCCCCCTTTTTTCAGTTATTCCAACATTTTTCAGTATAGCATTTTAATGTATCTACTTATGGCTCTATTGCTTCACATTTTTAACTAGCTATGCTAGGAAATAAAATATATACAACTAACCTTTTATAGTCTATGTAGAGTTAATATTTTATTGAAATAAAATATAAAATTTTATAACAGAGTCCCCTTTATCCTTCTCTGTGTATCTTATTTGCTTACTTTTTAAAATTTATTTTGAGAGAGCATACAAGTGGGGTAGGGAGAGAGAGAATTCCAAGCAGGCTTCATGCCCAGCACTGCCTGATGTGGAACTTGATCCCATGACCACAAGACCATGACCTGAGGTGAAACAAGAGCCAAATGCTTAACCAGCTGACCCAGCCACCCCATCCCTCTCCCTGTATTTTAGAGTTGTCACTGATATTACAGCTATATACATTAAAAAACCCTACCAGAAAATGTGGCTTTTTGTTTTCATCAAAAATCTTTTAAATAACTTAAAAATATTGTGCAAATATTTAGCATTTATTTAACTTTTCACTCCTGTATCTGGTAACATTTCATAAGCATAGTTATATGGCTCCTTTAAAGTACTGGGTTGATGATTTCAACATCTAGGTCATCTGGGGATTGTAATTAATGGTCTTTTCCACTGAAAGTTCCTCAAATTTTTGTAGTTATATGTTGGGTAATGTTTTATTGTAATATTTTGAATGTCACATCATGAGTTTTTTAGTCCTCTGGATTATGTGCCCCCCAGCCCAACTGTGTTAAATGTTGAAGCAATCAATGTATAGCCAGCATAGGTTTAACCTTTTTGTTGGCTGGATTTCCAATACCAGTTCAGTTTTCAAAGCCTTTACTATGTTGTTTGGACTAAATTCTGTGCATGTTACCAGGACTTACTTTAGCAAGTAAGTCGAGTTTTGTACAATTGTTTAGCTCTTGTACCCTTTGCTATGATCTAGGTTTCTGTTATGCATGTAACACATGAATGCAGGGGTGAGCTGAGAACTTGTGGTGGATCATAGAATTAGAGAATTCCCATTTCCATCTTTTACTTTACAGTAATACCTGCTGCTGCCCTCCCCCACACCACTCTTTTGCCTTCTAGGATCTGCTTTCCCTTGTTCTCTTTCCATAAAGACAGGAATTCTTTGAGATTTTTTGCTGCCTTTGCCCACTGAATTGTTCCAAAGCTGGAGCCATCCTCTGGTTAAAGCTGAGTGAGAAAAGATGGTATATTAGTTTGTGGAATTTCCATAACAAATTGCCATAAAGTGAGTGATTTAAACAGAAACTGTGTCCTATCTCTGAAGGTTAGAATGGAGATAAAGGTATTGACAGGGCCAGATGCCCTACTCCCTCTGCACTATGGTGGGATCTATTCCAGGCCTTTCTCCTAGCTTCTGGAAGCTCCTTGGTTGTGATCGTGTAATTCTGATCTTTACATGGGTTTCTTCCTGTGTGTGTGTCTCTGTGATCAAAATTTCTCCTTTTAGAAGGATATCAGTCCTATTGAATTAGGGTCCTCCCTAATGATCTCATTTTAACTTGATTACCTCTGAAAGGACCCTATATCCAAATAAGGTCACATTTAAGTACTAGGGGATAGTACCCTAACATATTTTTTGGAGGGACACAATTCAATCTGTAATAGGTGAAGGAGGCGGGGGGTGGGGGGGATTCCTGGAAACTACTAGTTACTTCACATTTTGACTATCCTTTCTAATGTACTTAGTACTTTTCAAAATTTTTAGGTAATTGCCTCTTTGTATTTTGTCCAGACATTTTATACTATAGTTAATTTACTTCCAACTGGAAGTTATAACTTTTAAAATTAAAATTAAAGATCTTTTAGGTTTAGGGCTGTACAGGTGCTTCTAAGGTTTAAGGAGCTACGACAGCCAAAATAAGAACCACAGTTGAAATGGATGGCAGGCTAAAAGTCTATTTGGAGGAGAATTTGGGGTCCAATATGCAAGAAACTAGTTTGGGTTGAGGTAAAGTTTATTCTAATCTCCGAAATATTATGATTTAGAACAGCTCAGCTTCATAGTCCAGTTCTTGTAGTGGTGCTAGTCATGATTGATTTCTTGGGGTAAGAATTTGGCAATATGATTAGGACTAGAAAAATAAGTTGCATATTATTTCAGTGGTTGCTATTTATGATAAAGTTCCCTTCAATTTATCATATGCTCATTTACTGCTTTCTGGGGGTTACAAAGGTATATTAGAAATAGTTCCTGAGATTAAAGAGTCAAAGTGTAGAAAGGGAGTGAGAAATGTGGATATATAATTGTATTGATATGCTAAGTGCTCTGAGATAAATACAAAGGCACATAGGATAGGGAAGATATCCAGGGCTAGGTTTTACTATGGAGGAATGGGGCAGAGATGGGGATTGGTGAAGGGCCAAGAAAACAAAGCTACAATGCTACAACAGGCTTTGAGTGTCAAGGGAGCTCAGGTATACATGTTTTGAATAATGATTATCAAAAAGTGTTATGTATTGGTTCCCTAACATGTTGTTCTATTTGGTGGCCAAGACAGATGAATAGGAGCCTAAGGAAAAAAACATTTCAGGCAAAATAAAACTTGTTACTATTTTTGAGATTTTATTTTAAGCATTGATCTGAGAAAGACCTCAAGAGAATGAACTTTTATCCCTACAGGCACATTTCTATTTCTTTGGTTCATTACATTCAATAATTCAGAATCGTTCATTCGCAGTTTGATCTGATCATAATCAGGCAGGGAAGGGGAAGTAATTTGTAAATGCCACCCAAAGCTAGGTTGTGCCCTGAAGTCTGTTATTGGAAATCTTATTTTGTTTTAAAGTTAATTGGAGAACACTTAATTGGACAAGGCAGTGGAGAAAGGATTAATTTAAGTTTCTATGAAAATTGGCACTCAGGACTTATGTGAACCACACAGGGCAAAATTTGTAGAGTTTTCTCTTGCCAGTTATTATCCAGCACAACTACAGTGATATTTATCAGAACGTGAGACAACTAATAGAAATGTTTGGGCCACTCTTTTCTAGCAGGTCCTCTTATACTGTTTGAACAGCCACNACATGGCCAGATTTCCTTGTTTCTCCTTGCCATGTAGTATTCCATGGTATAGATAAACCACATCTTGATCCATTCGGCCGTTGATGGACACTCAGTGAACAGCCACAATTTTAGATAGCACGTCTAAAACTGCACTGAATAGATCATGTTGCGATCAACTTAGACGAAAACAGAGAAGTTGTTCTCTGTGGTAGCAGTGCAACCCACAGCCTCAGAAGGATGGAATAAGTAAACTTCAGCTTGGGGTTAGAGTTCAGAGCCATATTACCCCATCTCCACAAAACTACTAATCTCTAATTTTTTTAAAAAAATTACACTGAAAACAAATCTTAGAACAAATTCCAGAGTCCTAGAATTATGACAATCTCATCAGTGCTTCCATTTTCACCTACCACAGCTCAGTAGCACGCACTGCAAAATCAACAATTCAGAACCTCTTACCAGGCGTGCTTGAGTGATCTGTCAGTTGAGCATCCAGATTATGTCATGATCTCTCCTGGAGCCTGGTTTGGATTCTTTGTCTACCTCTCTCTGCCCCACCACTCTTCATGCTCTGTCTCTCAAAAAAAAAAAAATTAAATAAATAAATAAAAATAAAAGAACCTCTTACCAATCCCTGCACAAAATACGCCTTCCTTTTCATCAACCTTGTCTTGTACATACTGTCCCTTCTGTTAGAAATACACTCCCTGACTTTGCCAGCCACCCTGCCTGGAAAATCTTCTATTCATGCTTCATAACTTCGTTCAAATATCACTTCCTCTCTAATGCCTTTTTGGCCTTCCTAAGCAGAATTAGTTACTCTTCTCTCCTGTAATCTTCTAGGAACTTAGTCATACTTCTGTTATAGTCCTAATTAAATTGCATTTCCATTTACATAGTTACTTTTCTCTTATGCCTTGTGGCTGTCAGCTCCTTCAGGATCTTGTCTTTCCTATTGTAGTAGATGCCTAGTAAATATAGATAGGCAAATGGTTTAACAAAATAATCTTTGGGGAAAAAATAAACTAATATGATACCTGGAAGGAAAAACCTGTTAGATCTCAGATATAGTATGACTGGATATTTGCTCATCCAGATCTATATTTACCTTTTTATATCCTCTGTGCACAAGGATGCTAAACTTTATAGACAGAATTAATGTGGTCCCTTACTCCGTAGCTTTGGTTGTATTTGGCCACGAGGACCAAGGATAGGTGATCAGAGTAAAAACAAAACAAAACAAAACAAAACAAAACTCCATGGATCTGGGCATTCCCCCTAGCTTCCTTTTGCTAGATATTACTGGGTTGGCCAGGTCTCTCTATCAAAGGCCACAGCACCACATGATGGCTACATGCCCTGGGTTTTAGTTTCTGCTCATTCGCTTTGTCCCCTCAGAACTTCAGGTGGTAATGGTCGCAATGATGTTGCTAGACTCTGGAAAACACATCATCTCTTATTTCCTTAATCTCATCCACAGCTTTGTAATTAGTTCCTTTGTCAAACTCCCTCTCCCCAGTTGTTCAGTTTGGGTGTGCCAATTAGTATAACCTTTAGGTCAGATTTTTTTTTTTTAAGTTTGTTTTTGAGAGAGAGACAGAGGGCGAGCAGGAGAGGGGTAGAGAGAGAGGGAGATACAGAATCTGAAACAGGGTCCAGGCTCTGAGCTCTCAGTACAGAGCCTGATGGGGGGACAGGGGGTGGGGGTGGGTTCAAACTCACAAACCGTTAGATCATGACCTGAGCTGAAGATGGATGCTCAACCAACTGAGACACTCCTTTGGCTCTTTGGTCAGATTCTTAAGGAATGTTTCATGAAATAACTTTTCTCAGATTATTATCGAATATGTGAGAAAACAAGTATCTTCCTATTTATGAGTTTAGGAAATACAGAGTTCAAGAAGTTTTTTAAAATTTATTTAATATTGTAGTACTTTTCAGAGCTCTAATCTAATATTCTGAGTGTGGGATATAGCATATAGTGTTCCCTAAATATTTTACCACTGTAAAGTATGCTATACTGATCATATTTTGTTTTGTGGCATTGCCATTAGTGTCTCACAAAACTAGATATTTTTGTTCTTTATAAAGTTCCAAAAATGCTGCCTTAGTTTATCAAGGACAAACCATTGTGAAATGTCAACTTAAACTCCTTAGTACCATCAGTTTTCCTATTTGTTATGAATAATATTTTATTATAGTAATAATCTAGGAGCTTAAATTACAATTTGGATACTGAATTGATTATCTGGTTTGTCTTTAGCTCTAGAGAGTATCCTGAACTACTTTCTACTACATAACTTTAAGTGCCAGGGGAAATGATCAGAAGTAAGAATTATAGGGATGTATTATAGTCTCTCAAGTTATTCCTTTTTGAAAGCAAAATAGAGAACTATAAACTCCTTGTTAGCAGATGTGAACTGACTCTGCTAATTTGTTTTACTGCCAAGCTCATAACTATATTTATCAAGACTGACAATATTTGTAAGGGCATTTTTTACTTAGATTTTCTCAGCAGGAATTAATTCACCTACATAGTAAATTACCTCTCCTTGGATTGATAAATATCTATTATAGAATAAATTATTTTAACAAAATTAGTTCATAAATTACAGATTTTGATGAAAATGTCAAATTGTTCTGTTTCATGAACTAAATGACCATTAAGCTATTTAATTTCAACCCTTTAACATACTGAGAACTAATAGTAAATCTTCTATTTATCCAACATTACAAAATGAATGCTTAGTAGACTTGCTTCCAAGTTCAAGCTTTTCAATTACTTGATAACTATTTTAGAAATTTTAATGTTGTATTCTAGCACTTCTAAATTTTTTAACATTAGAGCTATAAAAAGAACACTTTATGTTTTTAAGATTGGCTATTTTGAGAGAGAGCTAGAGGGATAGGTACAGAGTGAGAATCCCAAGCAGGCTCTGCTCAGCACAGAGCCCAATATGCAGTTCAATCCAATGACAGTGAGATTATAACCTGAGACCAGATCAAGAGTCTGATGCTTAACCACCTGAGCCACCCAGGTGCCCCAAAGGACATCATCTTTGAAAGTATATTTGTCAGCTATAGTACAGCTAAAAGATGAATAAATATGTATGGAAGAACAGTCTTTCCAGATTTATACAGTGTTCCTGATTAGGAATAAGACTAATATCATAGAAGCAAAGATTAAAAACATAATTGAAGAAAACTTTTCTCAGCCAAAAAAATAGTTGAATAAAAGAAATCTATCTTCTGTATTGGAAGTGCTCTTTATATCTTCAGCAAAACCTAGTAATATTCTAGGAAAATATTTGAGTTAAAAGATTATTAAGACATCTTACAATTATTAAGAAATGGACAATGGACTTTTGTACTCATTCAGGGGCTCAGAAAAAATAGTCAAGAAATATTTCTAAGGAAAGTACAGTAAAACCTTGGATTGTGAGTCACTTGTTCTATGAGCATTTTGCAAGATGAGCAAACACCTGATAAATGATGTCTTGCAGTATGTGTAGTATGTGACACAAATGGTTCTTAAAATTCTCTTTGATGTACAAGTGCTTTGGATTATAAGCCTGTTTCCAGAACAAATTGTGTTTGCAAACCAAGGTTTTACTTACACTAACTTTTTCATTCAAGTTAGAGATGACTCAGAGTTAAGAACCAATGGGACACCTGGGTGGCTCAGTCATTTAAGTGTCTGACTTTGGCTCAGGTCATGATCTTACGGTTCGTGGGTTCAAGCCCTGCATTGGGCTCTGCACTGACAGCTTGGAGCCTGGAGCATTCTTTGGATTCCGTCTTTCCCCACGCTTACTCTGCCCCTCCCCTGCTTGTTGTCTCTCTCTCTCTCTCTCTCTCTCTCCCTCCCTCCCTCTCTTTCTCTCTCTCTCTGTCTCTCTCAAAAATAAACATTTGAAAAAAGAATCAAGATGAGAGAGATGATCTAAAATTTGTGACTACAAGTGCTTTGTTTTGGATATATTGGGTAATAATCATATGGCCCAATTGAGCGTTTCAGAAGATAGGTAGCACAGAGCTTAGTAAATGGCTCCATTACTTTTGAGTTAACTGTCAGTGTTGACACACTGTATCACAAGGCTTGGACAGTGCCCTTGGAAAGTACATGCCTAATTCCACAAGAAAAAGGAAAGCCTAAGGAGCTGAAATAGACTGTTCGAGTATAATAAATCAAATCAGTAATAGCCTCCAAATTGAGCTGAAATAAGTACCTCAGTTTTATCATGAGATTCATTGGGCACTAGTCTCAATTTTATCTGTTAGTTTAGCACCCAAAGTAAGTTACAGATTCTAAGTATGCCATCTCCTTTCAGATGATATGTATTACAAAATAGAATCAATTTCAGACATTTGTATACAGACTCCACCTCTACAATGTGTGGGCAGTGTATCAAATACTGAGGTATGATATAGGTGTGGGTGACCCTCAGAAGGAACATGTTGTGTTGGACAGAAACATGAACTACTAATTCTCTAAAAGAAATAATTTCTCTCCTGAGAAATTCAGGTATGAGTGAAAAGGCTGGTGAGAAGTCTCAAGAGGGAAATAACACAGGAAGCAGCACCAACTAGAAAAATTTAAAGGACTTAGGTGGAAGCCAAAAAAACTTGAAATTGTTTTAGAAGCTGAGGTAAAACACATTATGGGGTGCCTGGGTGGCTCAGTTGGTAAGCATCTGACTCGATTCATTCCCCTCTGTCTCTGAAAATAAATAAAACTTAAAAAAAAAACCCACCTTTATAATAGAGGCTGTACTAGGAGGAATGCAGTATGGTTTCACTCCCTTGTAAGTACCTCAGGTGGAAGCAGTCAACTAAATAGTTTTCTCCCCCATGGCCTTCTTTAGAAAATCCCCCCTAACCTAATCCTGCATAAGGCCTGCTCTAATGCTCCTATGTGTGGTTCAAAATAAGTGACTGAGAAAATGAATGACGTAAATAAATCTGTTATTGGTTGTAGCTTGATGAGGCAAATTAAGCTGTATTACAAAGGGGCCTTAGTGCTCACGTTTTAGTAGAGCAGAAAAATCATGGGGTGCTGACTGAATTTATTCTCTGAGATTTTGATTTAGAAGGTTTGGAGTGGAGTATGTGATTTCTAATAAGCTCTCTAGTTCTTCAACAAAATGTTTTAAAAACATTAGCAGGATGCCATAATTTCTCTATTTATAGAACTAGGGCAATTACCTTAAAATTTTAAAAATTATGATTACCTTAAAATATGACTGTGATGATCAAGTTAAGAGATTCACTTATGTGAATCACTTAGCACAGAACCTGGAACACTGTAAATTATATAATAAAGTTATACTCAAAATGGGGTGATACTTATGCTGTAATTTTTAGTAAAAGGTTCTAGACCTGGATATATAGCACAGTCAATTATATAAAAGTATTTATTGAGAAAGGACTAGTAAAATAATTACAGTGGACTCCTGAACATAGGTTTTAACTGGGCAGGTCCACCTATACCTCCCCCCAAACCTGAAACAAAAACCTTTGTTTCCATTTGGTAAAGGGCTCCAGGGTTAAAAAAAAGTTGCCTAGCAGCTGCAGGCAAACACTGTAACAAACCCTGGCAGCAGAGAGAGCCTCACAATTGCTACTGGGCTTCAGAGGTTCCTAGTTGTGCTTGAAGATGTGCTATTAGAAGAAATACTTGTTCAGCCCAATTTGGGGGACCAGCCTCCCTGGGAGGTTAGTCAGGAAGTTGCCTTCTTGACAAGTTTCACCTCCTCCTTGAAGAAGTGGTTCTCCAGGAAGTCAAAGAGAATGGGGGTCTACAGGGGCAGAACCTAGGGTATGCAAATCAAAAGACTCTGGTTAAGGTTCTTCTCTAGGACCATGGCAGCTTCCATGATGTCCAGTGTTTTGCCCCATTAGTTTTTGGGTAGCCTCTGGATGTCTTGAAAGAGGGCATGGCTACAGCATTGTTTTTGCATCTTAGAGATGCTTGATGCCCTTAGCTTCTCTTTGGGCAGGTTTTGGAAGAAGTACCTATACGCTCCCCTCTCTCTCTCTCCCCCTCCTATCTCTCTCTCCCCTTCCTATCTCTCTCTCCCCCTCCTATCTCTCTCTCCTATCTCTCNCCTCCCCTCATCCCCCTCCCCTCTTCCTCCTCCCCTCTTCCCCCTCCCCTCCTCCCATTCTCTTGACCATGGATCCCTCTCCTCCCCAGCATCCATGATCCATTTCTCCCCTAAAACAGGTCTCCACAATTCCTACCTTCCTTGGTGTGGGCTTTCCTCTCCCTTTATTTGTGGAGTTCTGCCAGTCTTCAGGTCTATTTCTAGGGTATTTAGGATGATTTGATAGCGATCTGTGTTCATGGGAGGAGACAAACATAGGATCCTCCTACTCCTCTGCCATCTTGTTATTCCTTCATTAGCCTTTTTGATCTTTTGCCCCTCCCAACTTTTTCTGTATTGTAAATATAGAAGAGTATATATATTACCTTCCTAATGAAAATTTTTTTTAAAAAGTCAGGCAATAACTATGCTATATTCTTCATTTTGTAGATCTTTATCTCTATCATTTTCACGATCTTAAGTAATTGTGAATAAGGTTGATTACTGTGTTTCTAACTTGCAAAGAATGTTTCTGGGTATTGTGACTTTTTTTTTTTTTAAACTACTCTGTAGGCTCATAAATAAGGGGAACAAAAATTCAAAGTAGTGAACACTTTGAAGACCATGAAGTCTAAATTTAAAAATTTTTATCCCTTTTAAGAAGGAAATAAAAAACCTTCACCCTTAAAAAAAAAGCTTAATCCATGAGAAGCTACGTAAAGGGAGCCCTTTCTTCATAGGAGATACGTGTGCTGTATTGCTAGTATTGTTTGTATCGCTTGCTACCATGAGAGATGCAGGTACTTTGAAAGGGATGGGTGGTAAATTATCTAAGACTTTGAAAGTAATAAAAGAAACCATGGTCTGGAAAAAAATATGTTCTAGACATGATTCGCAGATTTATTGTAGTCATTTTGGAAGCATTGAAACAGACCAAATGTGTGGAGAAATTATTTCTGATTGCATACTGAAATTTTAAAGGCACTCAGATGGCTAAGGTTTGTGTTCCATGTAGAAACTGACTTTGAATGCTAGGTTTGGGAATTGGATAGGAAAAGGAGGAGATCCACATTTTGAGCAAGCTTGAGTGGCAGAAAGTCAGGAGAAACTTATAAACAGGAGGGGAAAAAATCTAAGATGAAAGTGAGTATTGGCCTGGGTAGCACAGTGAAATAGAGATGAAATTAAAAAAGATCTGTCTGAGAATAGAAAGGGCTCACAAAACATTCATTACAATTTAGGTAAAGGCTAAGTGGTTATTTTCTAAAACTAAAAGAATCTCCTGGCTAAATGTAGAGTATTGAAACAAGAGGTGGGCATGGGTATGTAATGGAGGGGGGAAAAATCACCAAAGACCTTAGTTCTGTTTTCTATTTTGCTTTGTTCACTAAGAATCTTGCAAGTCACATAGTCTGTCTTTCCTGTAAAATGTGGTCAATGGTATTTTATCTATAAATCTTAGGGTTGTTCTGTATTGGTCTACATAGGGCTTTACATTGGTCTCCATAATTCATGAACTGCTTGTTTCAGAGACCAAAGGCTGGCTTCTAAATTTGATAGCAGCAGTCCTGGCAGGCTACTATAGGCCAAAAAGTGCACTGCAGTTCTGAGTACTTTACTTCCCCTTCCCAAAGAACCCTAGAAAGGAGAGTTGAAATGGAACTTAGAAGTTACTGCATTCACTGAAGTGTCTCTATACCATCTCCAAAATGGCCATCTGACTTCTGCTTGACTTAGGGTCTACTATGTCTATGTTACCAGCTTTTTTAGCATATAAAAAATAAAAGCAAGGGTAATTAGGCATCAAATGGTCATAGAGAGCTTAATAGCTTTCTGGAATTTCTTTTGGGGGGATACTAATATTATACTTAATAAATCATGATTTTTAAAATCTATGTTTTCCATTAAATAAAGATTTTTCATAGTTCTTAATTCTCTTACTTAGTAGCAATTCAGCAATGGGAACTCTGACATCAAATTCTTTTCATCTCCATTTGCAACTCCAGGCATGCTCCACTCTGATCGCTTTGTCACTTGCTGCCAGATTTACTTAAAACTCTTCCTAAATGTCTCTTGCTAACTGTTATTCAGTGATTCCTCATTAGGTTCAAAATAAAAATTCAAACTCCAAGCCATGATTTATAATGACATCCCACAATCTGGATATTTCTGTGTCTGGATGTTGCAGTTAGCTATTGTTACAAGAATGCTAGAAGAACAACCCTAAAATTCAGTGACTTAAAACAACAATACTTATTTTCTTCCAGTCTACAGGTCAGCATGGGGTGTTTTGTTGATTTTGCTCAGGCTTAGCTCACCTCACCCAGATCTTGTACATCTGTGGCTAGCTGGCAGGTGCCCAGGCACTGGCTCTTGGCTGGTGTGATGAAGTGATCAGACCAGTAGTCTCCTTTTCCAGAAGGGTAGCCAGAGATTATTTTCTGGCTGTTGAACAAAACTCCAGAAGAGGAAGTAGAAATCGACAGCTTCCTAATGCTTAGCTTAGTCTTAGCAAACTGCTACTTCTGTTAGCTTACACTAGCCAAAGTAAGTCATAATGTTAGCCCAGATACATGGGGTAGAGGAATAGACTTTTGATGGAAGGAACTACAAATCCACCTAGCAAAGTATGTGGATACAACAGGGAGGGGCAAAAACTGGAGAATTTTTTGCTTCTAGTCCACTATTCTTACCTACCTCTCCATCTTTGACACTTACTGAGCCCCAATTTACTCATTATGCCCAGCAATAGTGAACTTTGTATAGTTCTCTAAAAATGGTATGTTATCATTTCCTTTGATTATCGCACCCAGTATTCATTTTGCCTGCACTTACCTTCTGTATTTGACTGACTTCTGTACTTCAACAAAAATAACCAAAACAATGATGAAGTATTAAGTACCCACTGTACACTGTGCATCTTTCTAAGTTTTTTACAGGTAGTAACTAATTCAATTTCCATTTTGAGATGATAATTTTTTTTTATTTTATAGATAAGAAAACTGAGGCATAGCAGGGTTCTGTAACTTATCCAAAGATACTGCTAGTTTGTGTGATTAAGTCAGAATTTGACTGACTTCTGAGTTCCCAGAACCTAGCACTGTCTGGTACAGAGTCGGGTTCTTTGGCTTTTATTTCTTGAATGAATGAGTTGGATTTTTTAGCCTTGGCACTATGGACATTTTTGATCTGGTAATTCTTTGTGGGAACTATCTTGTGCATTATAGGATGTTCACTAACATTTTTGGCTTGTACTCCATGGTTGCAAGTAGCACTCTCCCAGTAGTAAGAATCAAAAATATCTTCAGACATTGCCGAATGTCCCCCGGGGAGTGGGAACAAAATCACCCTGTTTGAGAACCACTGAAATAAATGAAGGGCCTAGAGCAATTGTCTTTAAAGTTGTCTATAAATAGTAAAATAACCTGGGAAACTTTTAAAAGTCTTCAATCCTCTAGATTGATTAATTAGGATTTCTGGGCAAAGGGCCTAGACCTCAGTATTTTTTAAGAGTTCTCCAGATGATTCCAATGTGCAGCCATTTGAGATCTGGTGCAGAGGCTTATACTCTTAAAGAGCAAATGTCTTATTAATTCTTCACCTGTGAAACCTTTCCTCAGAGTTGGAACTCGAAGTCAAATCTTTCTATTATGAAATCAGGGACTACATTTGAGATTTCATTGAATTTTCCTAGTAGGCTAACATAGTACTTTATATAGTTGGATTTTTTTGGGGGGAGTTACATTTCAGGTGAGATTGAATTAGATAAAAAGTAATCAAATTTGGCCATCCCTAAATCCAAGGAAAGAGGGGGCATAAGAGACTGAAGGGCATTTTTGTCCTTGGCAATTATTTGACTAATAATACTTACTCAAACTTCTGAGTTTATACTCACCAAAATAACGAAGTGTGCTGTGCACAACACCTCTGTCCCCACATGCTGTTTGCTTAGTATATGGTGTGAAAATGTTGCTGGTGCCTGAATTTTCATTTCTCAGCATTCCAAATGTTTCTCTTAGGTTGAAAGGGATCTCTGTTACAGATAACACTTTGAAAGTAGTTATGGAAACTTTGTATCTCAAATGGACTCAGACACCGAAGTGTATACATAGGCCACATTATACTTCTCTGTGCCCCAGCATAATTTAAGTCCTTTTCATGTTACTAAAAGTCCTTTTGTTCACAAGCAGCGTTTCAAGTATATTTATTAGTAAATTTGTATAATGAACTGAATAATTACATCCTAGGAATTGGGGTTCTGTAGTTCCTTATACAATGGGATATTGATTAGTACCGTATTGTATAATAGCTTCCAAGTAAACCACAATGTATAAAAAATAGAATTCCTGGAAGAAATTTATGATTATCTGAATTTATTACAATGACTTGATGGCTATCACTCTTAAAAGGAACATTAAGTGTAGTAAATTGAAATCGGTCTTTATTATCAAGTACCAGGAAAGCATACAGTTGTAAATTTTGTCCATCTACACCATAAAAAGACAAAACATTTAAATAAAAAAAGAAAATATTTTTATTACTTTAGGTCCAAATGCTACCTTAAATTTGGTTTAATTAAAAATCTCAATTCTTTATTGGATAAAATATCCTTGTAGAAGTACTAAAATACTATACCACTATCTAGATATGATAAAGCTGGTTTTTAGAAATAATTGTGTCTTAATGGTTTGAAGGTCTTGCTTATGTTAAGGCACCTTGGACTTTTGTGCTTTGATAAATTATATTTTTTACTTTAGATAGCTCTATCATAAGAGGGCCATTTACCCTCACTGTAGAATTTTAAATATGATGTTTTCATCAGAAAAATACACCAGTAATCCCAGTGTTCAGTAAACTTGAGGTGAGTTTTTTGTTTTTGTTTTTGTTTTTTACTATAAGTGTCTTTGCCATAATTAGGCCACATAAATACAAATTTCATTCAATGGTAAATGTCTAGTTTCCTTGCTTATATTTGATAACTCTATTGATCTATGATTGTTTTCTTGGGAAATATACTACAGTCCCAATTTTCACTGAAATCTGTCATATAAGAAAACAATTTATCTTGAAAGTAGAACTTCT
The DNA here is from genome assembly GCF_008692635.1 of Crocuta crocuta. NCBI lineage: Eukaryota > Metazoa > Chordata > Mammalia > Carnivora > Hyaenidae > Crocuta > Crocuta crocuta. The sequence continues at coordinate 719,713 of NW_027533085.1, read as the reverse complement.
CTTTTATATTAATAAAGGTAAATATATTCCAGCAAACCAGATCTTTCTTTTGTCAGGCTAGTACGACATGTATGGGCAGTGTGGCTCTTCAGTCTGAAGACCATGTTTAATCTGAAACTAATGAGATGATAGAAATAGAGTTTTTCCAGGGGACAAATAGAGTACAATCACCTGATTCAGAGATAGGTCTGTAGAATGGTTGGAAATTGGTGCCCATAAATCAATCTATGGCAGGAAAGTGATTTAATCAGTGGGCAGATGGCTAGTTCTCAAGCTTTTGGATGCCCACTGGGTAGTCACTTCTGGACTACCTTTTTATCAATCAGTTGGACACATCTACCAACTTCAACTATAAGACAAGCTTTTCTTTTGAACTAAATCTTCTGCCTTAGAAATGATATGTAATACGTAATTGCAAGATGGCAAGTCAAGCTCTAAAATAGATAACCACCAAAATACATAAATAAAACTGTTCTACTGTAAATTGTTAGCAGCACTTTCTTCATGCCATTTTGACCATCCTTTACCAATGACAATCTTTTTGTAGAGCACAAATTGGTCCAAAATGAGAGAACATTCCATCACCACATCTCAAGCACTTCAACAAATATTTAACTTTTTTTTTTTAACATGGAGTGAATTATTTAAATGAACAAGTGTGTGTGTGAGTATGCATCTGTGTAGAATTTTTTAGGGCAATTTAGTTTAATGCTTCCAGTAAGAGTTCAGAATAAATAATCTTACAAATCTTACAAACAGGAAAACCACAGTAGATGAACCATCCTTGGGCTATCACTGCTTATCTTTCTTCATAAGCTTTAACAAAGACGTAAATAATTTATTTCTACTTAACAAAAGGACAGAAAAGGTTAAGGTAGAAATATTCACGGAAGGATCCAGATCTCCACTTTATTTCTGCCACAGAATAGAGCATTAAAAATTCTCCCACACCTGCACAAATTTGTCTTCATCATCAGCCTGCCTCTCTTCCATTGTTGAACAATCACTGAATAATTGGGCATGTCCGGACTTGCTCTTACCATGTAGACTTGCTCTCAAATTGATTTTTAAATTGCTTTAAAAGATCTGGTAATATTTTGAAGCTGTCAACGTTTGGATTAAAATGAAGTATAAGTTGGGTTCAAATTCTTTGTCCAACAGAACATATGAATAGGGTAATAAACAATTGGGTTACAGTAAGAATCCTGAGTTCATTAGCCATCTTCACAAATTACTAAAAGACTACATTTTCACAGTGCAAAAGGCTGCTGCAAGAATTAGAGCACCAAGAAACGAGACCTTTTCTAAGCCTTATACTCTCGGGAAATATGCAGGTAATCTGGTTGAAATGATTAGGTTAGTTTATTTTGTTAGTAGAATGCACTCAAGAGGATTCTTCCATTTTGTAGTATCTTTGATAACTGCAAATACCAAATTTCTGGGAAGATACCTTTTTCAAAAGATATTTTCCCCCTGAGAGACATACACAGAAAAAAAATGGTTCATAATTGAGTTGTCTACTATATCTGTTGTATTACAGAAGAATACATCTTCAGATAATTGTTTTTAGCTATATTTATCTTCAAAGATTTATTTAACCTATTGATGGTTACAGAAGTCCTTTTTAAATTAGCCATCTGGACTGTTGACTCACTATTTGTACTCTTTTGTTACCATCTTTATTTGAGGGTAGTACAGAACAGGAATATAATGTGATGGGCCATTTATCTGATTATGAGTAGCTCTGCTCTGGATGAAATTATCCATTCCACCATTGCCAACTACATATTAAATGTTTAATTCTCACCAGGCATCATGCTAGATGGTGTGTATTTGTTTTCTATAGTCCTTAAAGGATCCCTGCAAAACAGTACTGGTGAACTTTTTCTCTCCAGAAAAATAACTGAACGTTATGAAGTTTATATAACTTTCTCAGTGCTCAATGCTAGTAAACAGCAAATCCAAGTCTAATTATTCTAAAGCTCTTTTCCAGTATGGCACTTAGTGTCTTTGAATGTAATTAGAGGTGACTATACCATGGAATTGACTCTACCATCGAATTTAGTCATTGGAATTAAATTGGACTATGAAGAGGGACTGATGGCAAAGAGCATTTAGAATCAAATGAGGGGTTAAATCTCAAAACCTTATTTGACCTCACTGAGCTTCAATGTTGTCGTGGAAATATAATACCTAACTTTATAGAGCTGTTGAAATAACTAAAGGATAATAATTATAGCACTAGACAAATTTGGTTTGATTATGACAGAAATTTGGAAATGTTGAACAGTTTAGTAGTTCTTTGGGGGTTTTCTTTCACTCCTTTCTCTTCTCATGAATTATTTAACCATATATATTGAGCACCAGTACTTTTATTTTTTTATTTAAAAATGTTTTTATTTATTTTTGAGAGAGAGAGAAAGAGAGAGACAGAGATGGAGACAGAGTGCAAGTGGGAAAGGAGCAGAGAGAGGAGGCACAGAATCTGAAGCAGGCTCCAGGCTCTCAGCTGTCATCATAGAGCCCCACTCATGGCCTGAACTCAGACTGCAACATCATGACCTGAGCCAAAGTCGGACACTTAACCTACTAAGACACCTAGACACTCCTATACTGGTACTTTTCTAGGTGTCGGGAATGTTTGGATGAATAAGAAACCTTGAAGCTTTTGCCCCAAAGTGAGCAAGTGCCCTAAAGAAACTTGTTTTTTTGGAGGCTTGAGATGGAAATATTCATAATGTAGTGTAGAAATTGCATGGGTTTTATGTGAACTTAGAGAGTATACATATAACCCTGTATAGTCACGGAGAGTTTACTAGATTAAATTATGCTTGAGCTGAATCTTAAAAAACTAACATTTTTAGAAGTTAGCCAGGCATGGAGAAATGAAAGAAATACTAGGCAGAAGGAAAAATTAGAGCTAAGACATGGAGGTGCAAAACATTTAATGTCTCTAGATCATGAAGGCTGGAGACCATGCTGGAGAGAAAGCAGGAGTCCTGGACTGTAGGGATCTAATATATATCCTGGTAAGAATGTGTGTGAATATTTATGTTGGAAATGGGGAGCTAAAAAGAATTATGTGTTTTAAGTATATATTTCTCTGGCAGACCTGTACATTAGGTGGATGGGGCGGGGGGGGAATAAACTGAGTAAAGGAGTTAGAATTTGTTGCAGTAGAGGATGAGAATTTGAGCAGGGATAATTGGACTTGGGTATAGAGAAGAGAAGATGAATTTGGGAAATGCTTAAAAAGCAAACTTATGAATTTAGGAGGCAAGAGTGGAAATAATGATTAATGGTTCCTAATTAGGGTAAATTGGAAGAACAAGACCATGAGGTAAGGGAAAATAAGGAGTGTGAAGACCAGGGAGATGTATCATTCCAATGTCTCTTTAAAATACCTGTTACAGGGTACATAGTGACTGATAGTTCGAACTATAGTAACTTTGGATTGGCTGTGCAAAGGATTGCTAAGCCCCTAGTAGCCAATGCCTGGTGACTGTGGTTGTGTTGGAGCTGGGCCCTTCCTGCCTGTGTGGGACTCTTCCACCAGTAAGTTTTGCTCAAGGAATTGCCATTTGTCTGGCTAAGACTCTCAGAACTGCACTGCGGTATGGGACTTGGCTATTCAATTTTTTCTCCACCCTCTTCTTTTACATCTTCAGATGTACACTGTGGTCTGAAGGTTCTTCCTGCCTACTCCAGGCTCATCTTTTCTTAGTGGGGGTTTCCAATAAAGCTATTGCATCTCTAATCCCTGTGTAGATCTGGTTCTTGGAGAACTCAAACTAACATTAAGAAGCATTTAGATATGGGAAAGGTGAAAGTGATGATATCAGGTACAGAAACACTGTTTGATATGACTGAGAGAAATGATGAATATGTTGAACAGCTGGCTAAACAAGTTAGAAAATCAGACATAAAACAGGCCTGACATGTAGATTTGGGAGTCTTCAGCATGTGGTATACAGTCAAAACTGTGTAGATGGAATCACACAGAATAGGAATCATATGAAAGCGTAAATATTTTTATATTACTGTGATTTCAGATGCATTAGAGCGTATGCTGATTAGCCTGTGGCCTTCACTTTGGGAAGGCTACTCTATCCTTCTACTTGTGCCCCTCTTTTTCTAGCTGGATGTGCTACCTTGTGCCGATCATCTTCTATGAACACTTTGCACGTGTAAGGCTCTTCACTGTCAGGATTAGTACCCATTTCTATGTTGGTTGTGCCTATACTGCCACATTTTCCAGAAGAGTGATGATTCTTAGTAGTCCTCTTGAGGTCAGTACTCAAGAGCTCAAGTTCTAGGCCATTTGAGGTCTTACTCTCACAGACAGTTGAAGACCCAATTCACCGTCCCAGGGTAGCAAATTTCTACTGTAAATTTTCTGATTTTGTTTCCTACTTTTTATTCTGTACATTTTTGAAATTCTTACCATGTCAGGTGAAAACAAAGCTGGAAATTCTGCTTTTTCACTTTTGATAATTACAGTAGTTTTATAATCCGTCTTTTCTGGAAAGGAAATTCCTCTAGCTTTAGAGTGGTAAGCTCTATTCTGAAGTTCTAGCTTCTCTTACCTGGGGAGGCTTTCATAGTTCTTTCATCCAAGTGACACTGCTTTGTGGCTTCCCATGTTTTCAGAAGGCTCTGGCATGCCTGAGTGTCAGCTCATGCAAACAGCAGTAAATGTGAAGTGAATCTTGTAGTCTTGTGGTGAGAATTATAGGCATTCAGCAAAACAGAGCTCTGGTTCCACTTGTCTATTGAACTGACCTCAAGTTTTTTAGCATATTTTACAGCATGACTGTGGATGAGGATGGCCCACTGGTGGGCGGAGTTGAAAGATGCAGTATCCTTCTCTATGAACTTCTACAACTTCTTTTTAAAAGTTTACCTTGAACAAAGCTACAACTTCCTTTTAAAAGTTCTTGAACAATGTAGACTCTGACATGGAATAACAAATTAAAGCTAACATTCCCACAATACTCTTGATGTGGCTCCTTATAAGTGTGTGAGGTTTGGGCATTGCTGAAGAATTATTTAGTCCCTCATGAGATACTACAAACACATATTTGGTGCCCAGAGTTAGGAGTAACCTACATACCAGTTTCAGAGGCCTGTGGCCCACCACACTTTCCAGGTGAACTGGTGAACTGATTTAACTGGCAGTAGACTCAACTGTACACATCTAGCCCCAATTTCATTTGAGGCCAGTAGAATCTGTTCTATACAAATCTTATGTCAAAGTCGCCATGTACAGTTGTCCTAATTTAAGTGCTTCCAAATCTGCACAATTTAATGAACTCTCCCTCATATCCATATAATTTTCATGGAACATGGGTGAGCTCTTTATTTCTCACAAAGACATCTGGCAGTATTTGAAATCCAAGGGGAGCAACCATACCACAAGGTTTTTGAGAACTACCACTTTATATCAGTTAACTGGATAATCGGTAGCCAGTGAAAGATTTAAGTAAGAGGTGATGAGTGAGGATCAGCTGAGGGGTAGTTTGAAGAAACTGAAGCTTTATTTAAACTGTGATAAAGGCAATCTGGAAACCAGTGTGAGGTAAACAACGGACATTCAGTAGTCACTAATGGTGTGGCACAGGCTGCCTCAGGTACAATAGAGTTTCACAGACAAGCACGTATTTTGAAAATGTTGGTGAAAATATACGACTATAAATTTTTTAATATGTATTAAAATATAGATAATTATGTATCTATATACATAAGTAAAGGTGGTTATACATATTGTTATTATTTCTGGGGCTGATAAAAAGTAATTAGAACTCCTGCCTAGGCAAAACCTGAAAAAATCTGGGGAAAATTTTTACCTGTGCTGAGAGTTAGGTTTTAAGCTTAATTGTTTATTTAGCTGATGGTTACTACTCCTAGGTCTCTGGTTAGTGTATTAGAATACACTGTCCACATGAGAAATTGCTCTTCTTTTTATTTGACTTCCTTCCTCCCCTTTCCTGCTATCTCTGAAGAAATGGCTGAGTTTTAAATATCCTACTGATGAAATAATATTAATCAATGGAAATAGTTAAATAGAACTTCAGGTTAGGAAAATAAATATTAACATATGCATAATCTAATAACTTGCTCATTGATGGCTATTAGTCAGATAATCAACTTTACATTACATACTAGCAGCATATAATTTTTATATTATCTAAATGTTCACCTACTTTCAGAATTTTTTTTTCCTGTGGGAATAAGGCTCTATGACTCACAATTAAATCACCTTCTTTCAACTTGAATTAGTTTAATCATCTCTTTGTCCCAAATCACCTTTCGGTAGATTAAGCTAATAGAAAATAACTTAGGGAATTGAAAGAATGTGAATTTAAGTATGAGAGGCAAAAGGATTAAACATACCTATCCTAACAGTCCTTTTAAATAATTTTCTGTAATTGTAACAGCTTTGGCATAAGCTACTGTTGAGGCTATGAACCACAGAGAGAATATGGAAAGTGGGGCAACATTTGAGTTCTCTGGAATATAGACATGACGTTGGGCTTAATTATTGTTTTCTCCATAAAATAAAATGAATATCAGCTTAGGGTTGAGTAGGTATCTCTTAATAACCCTGCTCAAAATGCTATTCCATATATCCACTTCTGAAGTCATGGTTGGGAGACAAGCTCTTCAGACATAGATAATGAAACTATACTTTCCAAGGGGTAACACAGATTTCACTTATTTTTTTTTAAATTTTAAATGTTTTTATTTATTTCTGAAAGAGAAAGAGAGAGAGAGAGGCAGTATGAGCAGGGGTGGGGCAGAGAGAGAGGGAGACACAGAATCTGAAGCAGACTCCAGGCTCTGAGCTAGCTGCTTCAGAGCACTGAGCCTGATGCGAGGTTCGAACCTACCAACTGTGAGATCATGACCCGAGCTCAGTCAGGCACCCAACCAACTGAGCCACCCAGGCACCCTGAGATTTCACTTATATGACCCTGGGTTTTGCTGAAGTAATCCTGTTGATAAGGCTTTTTTATTTTCCTTTTTTTGTACTTCATGCCTGCAAGGCAGTTATTTCTCACATAATGAGTAATTTAACTTGTTAAACTCTTCAGCCAGGTATGTTTTTTCTGCATGGATAACAGGAATATATCTAGAATACATCTAGATACTACCACTTTCTATCAATACAAACCCATTGAAAACTTAGAAAAAGAGTTCTGATAAATATTCCCTAAAATTATATGAAACATGGTGGTGTGTATTCATATGTATGTTTATTTTTGTATATTTTTAAAAGGAATGCTTATAGCTTTCCTCTGATATTTAGATAGAGTTCATCATCATCCCAGATATTTAGAATTGCTACTGTAGAATACAAGAAATACAATTGACCCTTGAATGATGTGGGGGATGTGGCATTGACCCTGTGCATAGTTGAAAATCCATGTATAATTTTTGACTCCCATTCCCCCAGAATTGAATAACTGATTATTGATTGGAATCCTTACTGATAACAGTTGATTAATATGCATTTTGTATAGTATATTATATACTGTATTCTTATAATAAAGTAAGCTAGAGAAAAGAAAATGTTGAGAAAATACATTTACAGTACTTTTCTGTATTTACAAAAAAAAGGTATAAGTGGAGACACACAATTCAAATCTGTGTTTTTCAGAGGTCAACTGTATTAAGAGCAAGAATGAAAACAATGAAAAAATACTGTGAAAATTGGTTCTTTAATCAGTAATAGTATTGATGACTTCCAATGGTTAAGCTGAGTTTTATTTTATTCTAAATTTGTTTCCATTCATATGTTTAACATTTAATGGCATGTTACAATTCTGTTACATAACGTTTGTTTCCCAAACAAATAATGATATTCAAAGTTGCTGTGTAAAGGATAGCAATTTTACACATTCAAGTTGAATAAATAGCATTTTGTTGAAATGCTGGTGGAAAAACCAATAACAGGAAATTGCAGAATTGAACACTGCCTTTCTCCTACAAGTGAAGAACATAACTCATTTAATCAGACTGATCCTAAAAAACATGGAAATTCTGTAAGTGAGAAAAATATTGACCTATAGTTTTTCATTATGCAGGATTAGATACTTGGGTAGAAGTTTTAGAATATTGTCTTAATATAATGATTGAATGATTCTAAAGACCATATTTTAACAATCTAAAATTCCAGCTTCAGTATTTATTGACAATGTAACCCTTAGCCAAATAATGTATAATCTCCCACAATAAGTGAGGCAGTGAACACAAAGTCTCTGTTTAGTTTGTGGTAAATGAAAATGCCTCTGGGTGCCCGAGTGGCTCATTTGGTTAAGCTGTCAACTCTTGATTTCGGTTCAGAATTGAACTGAGTAATGATCTCATGCTGGAGTTTGAGCCTGCATTGGGCTCTGTGCTGAGTGCAGAGTATGCTTAGGATTTCCTCTCTCTGCCCCTGCCCTGCTCATGGGCACTCATTCACTCTGTCTCTCAAAATAAAGAAAAAAAAAAGCCTCATAAGAAGGAGTAGCAGAGTAGTCCTTCCTGGGTAGGGGGGAGGTGGGGTACACAGACTAAATGTATCCAGTGAGAGGTTTTTGACTGAGGTTAGAAACAGGTTGAGGAGGTTTAGCCATGCAAAAGTATGGTTCAGGCTTTATTTAGTCTAGTAAATTAACAGACACTATCCCAAAAATCACTCCTGTTTAAAGGCAGTTCTATCACAGTTTCTTTATTTGATATCATTATATCTTAATAAAGACTGTAGGCTGAAATACTGAAATGACAGAAATGGTGACAGTTGATTATTTGAATTTAAGTTAAAGACCAATTACTGGTTAACAGCTATGAAAAGATCCCAGGTATGGCAGAGAACCTCCTAGAAATAAGATTGTGAGATAGCCAAGTATAAAGCCCTAAAGATAATACAATTGATAATCCACACAGGCACAAATTTTATGAGACCAATTGAAGTTGCCAGTGTTGTGTAATGAATGTTATATTGACTGTACTGTGTCTAAACCGTTGTTTTATGTGTGGGAAAATTTCACCTATAAAATCTTTATGCTTGTGCACCAAGGAATAGTTGTGTTTTATGTGCTCTATGATGGTTATGTTTGGTTGTGCATGTTGAAAAAGTAGCCTTATTTTAAAGGTAATTATTGATTCAATAATACCTCAAAAGATGGTATCTTTTCCTTTTCCCCATTTTTGTGTCCAAGTATAGAGAAACTCCAGTTAAATATTTGGGTCCATCTAATGTAGCTCCTGGGGAGCTAATATGAATTACAACACATGTATATTTAGTGTTTCTTATGTGTAGGCACTAAGAGCTGTCTGTATTATCTTCTAGAATTCTCATTGATAGTCCTAGAAGATAGGAACTACCATTATCTGTATACCACAAATAAGAAAATTGGCTCTTAAAAGTAATTGTTTTGCTTAAGATAACATAGTTAGTGAATAGTAAAGCCAGAATTAAACCCCCCTGTGATTCTAACACTCACATGCTACAACATATTAACCAGCATTTCGGGATGGAAGTTGAGGTGAACCATAGACTATAATACCTGTTATCAGTTCTCTCTTTCTCTCTCTCTCTCTCTCTCTCTCTCTCTCTCTCTCACACACACACACACGTTATTTTGACAAAAGTTAGAATACTGTTTCATCCTTGTGTTTGTAATACGCCTCGTGGTTTACCTCCAAACTCAAATTTTTATAAGCACATCAGTTTCCTTCCACTCACAGATAAAGGATTCATTCACTGTTAGAGCAGGCGATGCTCTAGGCACTTGAGATTTCTTTATTCCTGAGCAAAAAACACAAAACAAAGAATCTTTAATTTCTTAGGATGATTTTATGGGTTTCAATATAAAGGAAACTGAAAGCACATAAGGGAAAGCAAGAACTTCTAACAATTGAACAAAAAAGGGGTTACTGTTTAGTGAGGCTTAAGTTAGCTCATTAAAAAAATTGAGTATAGTTGACACAGACAATTTCTTAAACATCAAGGTGTCTGAAGTCAAATATGCCTAGAGTAGAATTTTTTTGGTTTTACAGATTAGATTATTGTAATTCTTTCATTTCCATATTTAAATAGGGCTTGTAAGAGATAAACTGTGTTTTCTTCTTTCTTAAAATATTTAGTCTTTATCTTTCCCATATTCTGACATGTTGCCTTTTGGCAGAAATGGGAGAAATAATGTTGGTTTCAAAATGCCAAGTAAAGCTTTCATCCACCTGGATACTGTTCTTTGTTCATGCATGAGTGCTAGATGCTACAAGATACCAAAATCAAGAAGGCAAACAAACAGGTCTTCCAAAGTCTGAATGGCATGGGAGAAGGGAATGGTTTCTTACCATTCTTTCTCATGCTAATGTCCCTCCTATTTGCCATAGTAAGAATTTTGTTGTTGATGAGATTGGAGGATTAAAACATGAAGAGCTTTATGAACCTTTTTAATGGGAGACCTTCTTTCCCCAATGTAGTTAAGATGTACAGCTTTTATAGATGTTTAGACTCTCCCATAATTTTGCATAGAGGTACAGGACACACATTAGTACAGTTGCCTAAATGTAGGCCAAGCAGAATGATTCTGTCTTTACTATGGTCTCTAGAACTCCCAAAGTTTTCTGCCTAAAAAGGGAGGTAAGTATACAATGACATGTTGAAGGGCAATAATCTTTCATGAGCTTTGGGAGGACAAAAATAATCATGCTTGAATAAATTGATATTTCTTTCTGTGGAGCTTCATTCTGGAGACTTTCCTGGTGATACACCTGAACTTTTGAAGAATTACTATGCATTTATAAAATGACCCTGCTTTTAAGCTCTCAAATGTTTAGTCATGAGCACAGTTAAAGCCCATGACTGTATTTGGTATCATTAGGAACTGGAATAGTGAGTAATTTCTGTTTTCTGTTTAACAAAATCTTTGCCTTGATGAGGCTATATGAGCTGAGGTTTTAAATTTAAAAACATTTTAACATGGAAGTCTGAGAGCCAAAGGAAAATACAAGAAAGTAAGCTGCAGAGATATTGGAAAAACTAGAAGAAAAGTTTTAGGGTGGAAAACTAGAGTTTGCAATGAGTAAGATATTAACTGATATAGGTTTTTGTTCTATGAAACTTCAGTAAGTATGTATTAACTAAAATGCTGTCACAATTTTTAAAAAGTTACTTAACACACTTAGCACTTACTATTAGGTAGTATGCTGTGTACTCAATACATATTAACTGATTAACTGACTTAATCTTATAACTCTAAGAGTTAGGTACTATTAATGTCTCCAATTTATAGTTGGGGAAACTGAGCACAGAGGTGAGATAGCTTTGTCATTGTCATATATACAATGAGTAGTTGCTATGTATGGTCTGAATATTTGTGTCCTCTCCCCCTTCCCGAAAAAAAGTAGCATGTTGAAATCTTGACCCCCTAAGGTGATGGTATTAGTACGTGGGGTCTTTGGGAGATGATTTAGTAATGAAGGTGAAACCCTTCATTACTGGGATTAGTGCTTTTATAAAGGAGATGCCACAGAACTTCCTGTCCCTTTTGCCATGTGAGGATACAGGGAGTTGGTAGCCTGGAAAAGGGCTCTTACATGACCATACTGGCCAGCTGATCATGACTTTCAGCCATGAAAAAACATTTTTTTCTCAGCTGTGAGAAATAAATGTATGTTGCTTATAAGTCACTGACTGGCATTTTGTGATAACGGTCTATATATACTCGAACTAAGTTATGTAGCCAAAACTTGAATCCAGGTAGCCTTGTTCCAGAGTTCACAATCTTAACTGCTAAGCTATACCCTCTCTCTCAATAAGTAAACCATTTGTTTATATATCAGACTTCATTAATAAGTTATGTCAGTGTCTATACTGTTGTACAGTATACAAGTGTACATTGTCACATTGAAAAGAACTATTCTTTATTTTTCAGTAAAAATCCAGAAAAAGCTGGTAGGTTAATTATTTGTATTCAGGTTTAGAGCAGTTGGTAATGATTTGGGAAATAGCTGTGCCATTTAACTAGAAAACAAAAAACCCAATTTTGTTGTTTAAGATTACTGGCTACTTTCTGTGCTATAAATTACTTTGGAAAATAGTTCCTTTAGGAGCAAATATAGTCTAATGGTTAAATCTGGAAACTTCAGGACACATTTTTAATGGGGTAAGGGAGAAACATTTTGAGTCATTCTTGATCAGAACAAGGAATTTAAGAAGGATATACGAGAAAACTGAAGTCCTGGTCCACTCATCTATACATTGAAGATCTGCCAGTCTAGCAATAAAAGACCTGGATTCAAATCCCATCATCTACTAGGTACATGATGGTATGCAAAGAAGAGAAGGGAGAACTTGCTTTATCTTCCCAAATTAGTGCAAGTGTGGTCTGGCAGTATTGGCATCACCAAGGAGCTCATTAGAAATACACATCTTGGGGCATCTGGGTGGCTCAGTTAGTTAAGTGTTCAACTTTGGCTCAGGTCATGATCTCGCATCTTGTGAGCCCAAACCTCATGTTGGACTCTGTGCTGACAGTGCAGAGACTGCTTTGGGTCCTTTGTCTCCCTCTCTCCCTGCCCCTTCCCTTCTTGATTGTGTTCTCGTGTTCTCTCTCTCTCTCTGTCTGTCTTGTCTCTCTCTCCAAAATAAATAAACATTAAAAAAAAAAAAAGAAATATAGCTTCTCTACCCCCACCCAGACCTACTGAATCAGAACCTGCATTTTTAACAAGATCATGGGGGTGATTCTATTGCACATTAAAGTTTGATAAACACTGTAATAGAAGGATATAATTTCAGGCTTGTGCTCCATCTTGAAGGACAAGAAATGGTCTCAGAAAATTTTTGGTATATATTTTTTGTATCTGTTTAAGAACCTTTTGTCTGGCTGGCAGATCTGATTTTCATGAAAAATTTCTTCCCTTTTCCTTTCCCAGGTAACAATACTAACAATGATAATAATAGTAGCTAAGATTTATTGAGTGTATTCTGTGAGCCAACCACTCTTCTCCTTTGATTATCTCACTTAATCTTCAGAATTAACAAAAGAAGTTGGTATTTTTTTTCTTAGTTTATTTTTGAGAGAGAGTAGGGGGATAGGTAGGAGAGAGAGAGACAGAGAGATAGAGGACCCCAAGTGGGCTTTGCACTGAGAGCAGCAACCTTAAATATGGGGCACAAACTCATGAACCATAAGACTGTGACCTGAGCCGAGGCCCAACACTTAATTGAGCCACCCAGGCGCCCTGGTAGTTTTGTTTTAGATGAGGAAACTGAGGCCCAGAAAGGTTAGGTAATTTATCTAAAGTCCTACAGCTAGCACAATCCAAAGTGGCATCATTTGCACCCTGAATGTTCTTTCATATTCTATTCTTCACACAATAACTTAATTTCTTATATGATCTTCCTGCTAAAAAGGAAAATGTAGAAACAGCTTGTAAGACATCCATCCCTAATAAACTGGGGGCATCATTTAGTCATCCAAAGCTTCTGAACAATACAAGAATTCTTACAATGAAACTCTTAAAAAAAAAAAAAAGCCTCAATGGTAAACAACTGGTATTTGTTCAGCATTTATGTAGATACACATCTGTATCATAGAACATAGATTTTAAAAATGACTTTTACACCAAACTCCAGACATTGATAAATTGTTTCAGCATTTAGAAGGTGTTACTTTTTTACTTTTTTATTCCTTTGATATAATTTGGACCATCTGAACTATGGTAGCGCTGACCTAGAGTGCCAATGAAGGCTTCTGAGCAAAGTATGTTAAGAACTCGGTGATAAATAGAAAAATCATTGCGAATGAAGCAAAACAGGTCTTACCTGTTAACCTTGGAACATGAGTCTGCTGAACCTTTGAAGGAAGGCATCTAAAGGACACCACGTGTGATTCATCCCAGGGAGGCTAAGATAAAAAATATTTCCCAGATGTCTTTCCATATATGCTTTGACTTGAAGCTTCAATCATAGATAAGTGAATGTTTTCCAAACCATTGCTTCAGTTCAGTGAGAGACATTTCTGTTGTTGGGTAGTATGATTTATTTTTTCCAAAAGACAAGGCAAGGATCATAATTTGTTAGAACTGCTCTCCTTTTCTCATTTTATTAGTTTTTCCTATTCAGTGTTTCATCATGTGCTTTTTACTTATAAGTTTCTAACTCAATTAAAACACTCAAGTGCTTCAGCCTTGTATATAAAAGGCTATCATAAATAAATTCAAATGAAGTTAACCTTGGAGTGACATCTTCATTTCTATGATAATATGCAGTCTCTGAATTCTTTCTTCTCATTGGCCATAGCATGATCAGACTCTCCTATGTAAAGACCTTGGAACTTGAAATAAGTTACTTCATCTCCAGCCACTTGGATTCATTTATTTATAAATGGTTATTTCAAGTTTTCTTTCATTTGGTTCAAGCTGTTGATTGATATTTCATGTGAGTGTTTTCCTCATCAAAAGGCAGGAAGATAGCTGGGACATAACTTCCCAATAGCCTTTTTAGTATAAAAGCCTATTTTGTATATGGCTCTTTCTGTAATCACTTGTGCATGACTGAGCTTAAATAGTTTGCTGATCTTGCTGATGGATTACAGAAGAAGCAATGAACTGGCAATTCTTTTTTAGGGGATTAAGTGACTTTGCACTGTAGTGAATTGTGCATTTCCCCCCTTGTTTCACTTTCTTAGGTGCTGTTTGGTGATCAATTTTATGGTATATAATGAGAAATTCCATAGATGAGTACACATAGTGGATAGTACCTTCTGGTAAAAATGACATTCTCATCCAGTAATAATGGGCATGGGATAGGAGCTGGTGGTCTGTTCATATTTATTCCCAAAGGGAGGCTGAGAACTACATTAAGGAAGAAGTAGCTTCAGGTCCTTCTGACCCAAAACTGTGCCATTTGCTGTTCACGGAAGTTTAGAGACTCCAAGGTTGCCATGATGCCCACCAGCCAAGTTATGTCAAGTTCTCAGCAACCTTCACCTTTTGTTTCACCTACTTATCTTATAGACTGTATTTTTTTGTTTTGTGTCTGGCAGACCTATTAGGGCAAAGGTACTGATAGAAGTTTAACACAAGGATTGATTATTATTTAAGTCAGTTATCTCAGAAATATGTGCTATTGGTTAGTAAGCAGCAGCAAAAGACAATTTACAACCGATTGTTGCCAGAAAGGCTTTTTAATACATAAGATATCATATATATAACTTAATTTTGTATATATAAAATCCAGTATTGCTATCTACATTACCCTTTTTTCCCCCCTTTCTAATATAGCTTGAAAAGCTGAAAGAGTTTTGAATTCAAATATTGGCCCTTTGGAAGAAAATCTAATATATATATTTTATTAATACATATTTAATATATGTATTAAATATATATATTAGATTTTCTTCCAAAGGGCCAATATTTGAATTCAAAACTCTTTCAACTTTTTAAACTATATTAGAAAGGGGGGAAAAAAGGGTCATAAAGATATCAACTGGCAATATAATAATGAACAAAATTAGCTTTCATTTATTTGTTTTAGTGGCAGCATATTCAGTCTCCAGAGTCTGGCTACCTTAAAACTGAGGCCAGTTACACAAGATCTTTCAGAGCCTTGCAAAAAGGAGACAATAATGTACCTGTCTCATAAGCTTATGGAACTTGTGGTGAGGTTTGAATGAAATGATCCATGTATAATTGCTAAGCAATTACATAGTAAGTTTTCTAGAAATGTTGGTTACTATTGTATGTTTCTGACACCATGCCAAAATGAGCTTATTTTCCAATTTTGTAAATAATGAAGCATACTTTGAAAAGTTAAGAAAATTTATAAGGCTACAGCTAATGGCATCCTGCCTCATACTACAATATGCGTTAACTATAATCCTATATTAAATATTTTATGTAGTTTTTAGATGATTTTTCCCACAATTTTATCAGGAAATTGAGAATCCATTTTTTTATATTAAAACAATTTCTAACATTTATTCATTTTTTGAGAGACAGAGAACAAGCAGGGAGGGGCAGAGAGAGAGGGAGACACAGAATCTGAAGCAGGCCCTAAGACTCAAACCCATAAACCCTGAGATCATGACTTGAGCGGCAGTCAGCCACTTAACTGATTGAGCCACCCAGGCATCCCAAGAATCAGAATTTTTCATATGTTAAAGATCTCCAAGTTACCAACTCCTAAAGCTCAGATCTGAGCATTGTTCTGTTCAGGTTTCTCTTCCCACCCTGTTTCTCTGAATACCACGTGTAATTATGGTGTTTAGGGAAAGGGCTTATGTATGTACCCAGTACTTTTCCATTAGTTTTGCTATTGTTATCTATATTCACTAAACGTTCCAGTGAAGGTTGAAAGAAACAAGCTTTATGATAAGCAAAAATATTAATGACCTATTATTGCACAATTACCAGAAATGCTACAAAATAAAAAGACAGTACTAAATTTGGTAAGGATGTGGAGTATGAGAAATCACACACTGTTGGTAGGAGAGATATGGTATAACTGCTTTGGGAAAAGGTCTGACAATTTCTTTTTAAAACTAAACATATACCTACCTATGACCTGGCAATTCTACTCTGAGGTGTTTACCCAGGAGAAATTAAAACTTCCATTAAAAAAAAGACTTAAACAAAAAGACTCTGATCATTTTAGTATTTATAATGGCCAGAAACTGTAAAAGCATAGATGTCCTTGAAAAGAGACTAGATGAACTGAAATATAATCTTACAATAGAATACTTATTAAGCCATAAAAAATAACAAGCTACTCTTATATATGATAGTATGGATATTCTCAAAAACATGCTGAATGGAAGAAGCTTTACATAAAAGATGATTTCGCTGTGATGTTCTAGGACAAATAAAATCTGTAAATGTTGCTTTCTTCCCCCAACACTGACTTGCTTTTCAGGGAGAACGATCCCTCTTGAATGAAACTACCCTTGATTACTCTAGGGAGCTTTTTAAGCAATAACTGATGTACTGTTTATGCATAGTTATGGGAGGTTTCCTCTGCAACTTGAGTTATCCAATCAAAGCTATTAAGAAATTTATCTTTGATTCCTTCATCTAATGCCAATGATACCACTTTGGCCCTGGAAACGCATTCAGACCAACTTGAACTCACAGGTCTGAATTGTTTTGGATGATAAAATTGCCCTTGACCTCTTCCCTGTGGGGTCAAGGCAGAGTCTGGGCAAACATTAATACATCCTGCTGTACACAGATTAGTGCCTTGGGGCAAGCAGAAAGGTCAATACAAACAGTCTTCAGAAGGAACCCATCTAAGGAGACTCAGGTGTTGTATTAGACTTTTTTTTCCCCTTTTTTCTTTTCTATTTTTTTAAGCTGACTAGGTCTGGGACCCTGAGGGGGACATGGTCAAGATTAGTACTTTAAAAAAATTTTTTTACAGTTTTTATTTATTTTTGAGAGGCAGAGTGAGACAGAGCATGAACTGGGGAGAGGCAGGGAGAGAGAAGGATACACAGAATCTGAAACAGGCTCCAGGCTGTGAGCAAGCAGCATTCAGCACAGAGCCTGACACGGGTCTCGAACCTATGAACCATGAGATTATGACCTGAGCCAAAGTCGGACGCTCAACCAACTGAGCCACTTGGGCGCCCCAAGATTAGTACTTCTTGAAGTCCTGTTGATAGTAGACTTCATTAAATGTGGCGTTAAACCGAATGGTTTTGGTTCCAGCCACTAATTAGTGATTGGCAAAGTGGTGTACTAATGCGACAGAAGCCAACAGTAGTGTGGAAATAAGTGAAGACTGTTGTAAGACAACTCTGTGTGTGTCTACTATTCCAGCATGCAGGAAGAGTGAAGCACCTTTTTTGTTCCAGATCATCTTATCAAGGATGTAGCCCACCATTGTACTGCCCATTATGAGGTTCAGGATTCCTAAGGAACCAGTACAAATTGTGATACTGGTTGTCAGTGGGGCAGAATTAAGACTGATTGGCAAGGAAGTCCTCCTACCCAAAGGAGAATCAGCAACAACAAGGGCACCATTCAGACAGCTGTCTTTGAACCCACTTCCTGCTTTTTTCCCCCTTTTATAAGCAATGTATTGGAGGGCTGTTTGTTGAATAGACCATACAGTTGGGTGAACATGTTTACTACAAATTCCCTTAGACTTGCCTCAGATTTTGTTAAATGCCCTTATCCTTCCCTTTCCAAAGATCTGTGTGTTTGTCAGCATTCCATCCTCATTGTCAAAACTATCAAGAATGGAAAGGGATTGATTTTACCCTCCTTGTAAGCTAGCAAGTTAACATGATACACTTTCAGGGTCATTGATAGAAGACATGAAACCAATGAGTCAGAAATAAGGAGTGATGCTAATTATTTATTACAGTGATACTAATTATTTATTATAGTGATACCAATTATTTATTACAGTGATACTAATAACCAGAATATCAGTATTTCCCCCAATTTTCATAGTAAAGAGAACCAGATGATGTCTGAATATGTAGTAAGTTGCATTTTAGGAGAGAAATCCTGAGCTTTAAGGTGCCTGATTTTTTTTTTTTTTATAATGGGCAGTTCTCAATCTTGCCCTCTATTCCAGAGGGGAATACTATATCTGTCTTCCAAGATTGTTCATAATAAAGAAGTTCTCAAAAAGATAGTCCAGAATAAAGAGTAGTTAGTACATAACGTACTATATGCGCAGAAATGTGAGAATGCTTCCAGCAATAATCATCTTACACATGACATGGCCTCATAGTTCTATGCCCTTTGACATCAGTGACCTTCACCCTCTTTGTTCTACTTTCCGTTCTTCTAGCACTTCACTTGACTTCATCTTCCTCTAGAAGTGTTCTTTCTGTATGATCCTAAAACCCTGCAATGTCAAACTCTGACCAAAATCTCTTCACCTCTCTTTCTTCCTCACTGACTAAATATTCTGAAATTTTATCAGACTTTCCCTCCCTCCAGCCACCCTTCATTTTCCTCACCTGCTCTCCTTCCTGGCTTTTCCTTCCCTTCCTTTCTTAGGCCAAATCCCAGCTTCTGTCTTTAACCAGTGTCCTCCATGCCTTTGCTCCTATTCCTTCTGTTTCACTTGTTTGGATACTTTACAACTCTGGATTATCTACTACTTGCTTTCTCTGTTTCTGGTGCCAAACTTGCAAACCAATGTGGAGAAAAAGGAATGACCTTTTTTTTGATGAAAGCATTAAAAGTGATGATTTCCAATTTCAGCAGCTTCAGCCCATCTCCCTAGTTCAGACTTTTTGTAAAATATTTTGGAGAGATGGTAAGCACTGCAGCATTGAAAACTGGAATAGGCCTCAGATAATGGGCACAATAAAATGTTTATTATAATGCTAGCAGTAAATAGAAGAGGCACTTTGCTGTCTTACATCTACCTGGGTAATGGACCAAAAGTATTTTAAGTTTACCAAAGTGAAAACAATTAATCCTTTCTCGAAGGTAGATTAAATATAGCCCCAAATAACATATTTGATCTATATTGTGGTTATCTTTACTGAATTTCAGTCCAAGTTCAGGGAAGTAACTTTGCAAGGTGACTTGTGAATTTTCCTGTTTTTCATTTTGTTGTTTTCCATTAGACAGCTAAACACATTGCTGAGTGTCAAAAGCTTTTGCCATTAAAGCAGGTGAAGAAAATATGATAGTGAATACTCTGATGATGGTTTTAGTTTATGATGCATTTCAAGCTGTGCCTCTCTAACAGTTAAATCCTTCAGCATTTTTAGTGGGTTGAACCATCATGTAATTTGAGAAGCTTAAGCACTTTTGTTTCAAAGAGAAAAAGAGTCAAGTTTTATGTCATTTGGAAAAGTCCTACAGTATGATGGTTTTTAGAAAGTAGACCTGAAATTGCACAGTATATATAGCATATTGATATTCTTCATGTTGTCTCTCCCTCAGGACAATAATTAGCATCAAATTTGTGGTGACACTATTTAATAGACTTCCAATATTTACATTTAGGATAATTATTGAGCAGAAAAGTAAAAGGTAATAGACACTGTATCAAACAGAGACAAAAAAAATTACTAGCCAGAGAAATGTAAGAAAATCTGTATGATTAACACTCACAAATGAAAGTAAAAAAATGGGATATGATGAGGTTTTGTTAGTAAGCATTCTTGAAATTTAGAATTTTTTAAAAAGAGAAGCACTGTTAAAAATGGTAGATTCCTAGTCTTGGAAACAAAAAGTTATTTAACTTGCTGTGAATCTGAGCCGGAAACTACAATACTATCAATACAATGAGAGATCTTAAAATAATTGTGGTTATCTCTTTCCATGGTGAGAATTTTAGACTTGATTGCTATTCCTGGGTCCTCTATTAACTTTGGTGAGCTGCTTAATCTCTGTAGGTATTCTTGACATAAAGGGGGGT
The DNA here is from genome assembly GCF_008692635.1 of Crocuta crocuta. NCBI lineage: Eukaryota > Metazoa > Chordata > Mammalia > Carnivora > Hyaenidae > Crocuta > Crocuta crocuta. The sequence goes on along the minus strand of NW_027533085.1, from coordinate 699,318 downwards.
GGTTTGATAATCTTTAAAATTCACTTCCAGTTCTAAAAGTCTTTTATATTCCTGTCCCTATTCCCCATTTTCCTCCCATTTTAGAAACATGAAGACCTTACTGAATTCTTTAGAGGCAATTCTTTTGTCTTCATGCTGGCATTAGGAAAAAAGTTAGGCAGTCTCTCTTTTATCAGAATAGATTGTAGGTTCTCATTTTGTGGGCTATTATGTATTTGGGTGGCATTCACCCTCTTTATGCTTCTGAAATAATAGCAATGCCATGTTTGTGCTCAAATAGTTTCCTTTGATAAAGATAAAAGCAGATTGCAGGAAGCTGTGATCATTCCAGTGAAGTCTCTTGGGTTTTTCTACAGTAACTTATTTCAGAAAAGCTCAATGATTTAATGTACATTAACTCACTGATGTTCACATGGGTCTGTCTGAGAAGTGGGAAGGGCTGGTATTTCACCATTATGTGTTCTTACAGACAGGCACAGAGGAACTACTGAAGTGGAATGGAGTGAATTTAATCTAAAAGGCATCTCAGGTTTTAACCCCCTCCTCTGTGGAAAGAACACCCAGTGCATACCCCCACATTGCACTTAGTGCGTTATATTGCATACATTTTTAATGGGTCTTTCTCAGACACCAGGCTGTGAGCATTTCAAGGACACTGCCTAGCACATAACAAGCCCTGCAGTGTTTCTTCAAATGATACAGAAGCTATCCTGTGTGACTCAGGTTCATTATTGGACTTGGGCCTTAGTCGCAGAACCAGTTTTGCTGGATCCTTGATATATTTACCAGGGATAGATCCCTGAGACCCTTTCCCCAATCAAATCCTTAAATGTCAGAAGGTAGGAATATTTGTACAAATAATCAACTTTCTCTAGATTCATATACCTGTATATCTGGTGTCACTAGTTAGCCATCTTTACAAGTTCGATTAAATCTTTCTCTCTTGGTGCCTATTTTTCCCAAAGTCACAATTTTTTTATTACATGTAGTCATTCTCATAAAGTAGGAAAAAAGTGTCCTGTCGAGATGCAGATTACATACATTAAAAATTTAAATTCCTGGGATGAGGATAATATAGAAAATTCTTGCTGCTCCTTCCTATGTGCCAGGCACCATTGTGTTCTACTTATATTTTTACTTATTTATTTTTCAAAATAACCCAATGAGGTGGAACTCCTTCCCATTTTTCTTATGAACAAACAGAAACAGGTATTTAAACTCTGCACAAAATCAACAACTAGAAGCAGTAGGCTTCAAACCTGCATATTCTTCATTTAAAGTGTATGCTTTTAACCATATTTAAATTCTTCTTGGATGGGAATTTTTTATTTTTTTCACTTGAAACAATTTGGAAGGAAAACTGTAAAAAACCTAGACATTAGGGATCTTGGTAATTGCTCAATCCTTTGGGACCCCCTATTAAGTTTAGTTGTAGGTGATCATTTCTAAAGAGGTACCATCAATGACTAATTATAGATTTTTACCATTTGAAATTTTAATACATGCAACTTTTTTTTTTAAATTACCCGTACATATACTCCTAGGTTCCTGACAGGAAATTATTTGTCATTAGGTTGAGGCAAGAATTTGAATCCCATGGAGTTTGATGTGTTATGTGGGAAGAAGTCAGTTGCATAGTAAATAGTTACTGAATTGGCTGCTGGGTATTTTATTCTGATTTTTGGTAAAGAAGTCTAGGCTTCAGCAGAACCATTCCTGCTTTGCTTTCAGCTCCTGTACTTTCAATGAAGAAGTTCAACGCTCCCTTGTTCCAGGGTTGGAGCATATAACCTGAGGTTATTCCAATCAGTCATTCCCACTCCTGTTGTCACAGTTACTGTTGCAGAGATAGGCACTGTAATACCTACTGGGTCTCTTCAGCTAAACACATTAAGTCACTTGCTTTTACCCCCCACCCCCTAATACTAGACTACTCAGAAAGTTGTAGGAGAGGGAACACAGCTTGCCTGTGGCCTTAGACATTCCTTCTCTTTAAGAGTCCTTGCAGTGTTCTAACATAGCAATATGGCTCAGGTGCAAAAAACAAGAGACACACTGCATAAGTGATGAAATAATGCTTCCTGTAAGAGCCAATATCTTTTGTAACAAATCCATAGACTTACCTTCCAGGGTATCTGTAAGGGAAATATTGGGTATAAGAATCACTGAACCCGGGGAAGCCCAAAGCATGGCAGCCTCATCAGCTATTTTGTTGATGTATAGTTCCTCTAAGTCCAGGCACAGTTTACTAATTAAGGGTCACTTTCATTTTAAGAAATGTTGTCTAGCAATATAGTTGACCCTTGACTATTATCAGATGTCCAGGGTAGTAGAACTAGACAGTTGACCAATGGTCAGATTCTCATGCACTGGAGGAGATTATTTTGTTAACCCTTTATCCATAGACACTAAATTCTGAGACTTAAAACAACAATAACAACAACAACAAACTGTTACCAAGCGGGCTCTATATTGCCTGTAGATTTGACCTGAAAGGATATATTACAGGATACTTTGTAGCCACATCCCTGCTCTAAGAGAAGAGGGTGTCTGAGAACAGACCTAAGCCAGAATAAAAAGAGCTTGGTAAGAGGGGAGGAATAACTTGGTCCTGGTGGTTTTAATAAGACATGACTAAAAACTATTCTATAAGTCTTTTTTCTGTCATTTAAGTCAATAATTTCACTTTTGACTTAAGCCACTGAGTAGTTGTTACTACTCACATTTAGTAGTAAAGCTAAATAAAATAAAGTTGAATAAAAGTCAGAAGAGCTAGAAAATCTTATCTCACTGGTGGTATTAGAACTGGGTACCACTTGATTATATATATTCACTTACTGCTTTATTCAACAACTAGTTACTGAATATTGTGTGCAGAAGACAAAAAGCCTTTGACTTTTAGAATGTAGAAATGATCAGTTTGGGGGTAGCTGGGTGGCTCAGTCTGTTAAACATCTAACTCTTGATTCCAGCTCAGGTTATTTTTTTAAAATTTTTTTTAAATATTTATTTTTGAGAGAAAGACACAGAGCAGGGGAGGGTCAGAGAGTGAGGGAGACACAGAATCCGAAGCAAGCTCCAGGCTCTGAGCTGTCAGCACAGAGCCCAATGTGGGGCTAGAACCCACAAACTGTGAGGTCATGACGTGAGCTGAAGTTGGCCACTTACCCTACTGAGCCACTCAGGCGCCCCTCCAGCTCAGGTTATGATCTCACAGTTGATGAGTTTGAGCCCTGCATGTGCCTGTCTCATGCTTATGGTCTCTCTCTCAAAATAATTAAATACTTAAAAAGTCATTTAAAAAATAATCAGGTTAAACTAACTTGATAGAGCACTTTTGTGAGAAGCAGGAGACCCAGTGCTTAGTCTGAGTTGTTGAATGAAGACGTTAGCTTTGTGCTCTTTAGCCCATCACAGATTATTGACAGATGATGTTTGCAAAGCTCCTGGCATCAGGGCTGTTATGCTGACCAACTCTAGGGGTGGTTTTCACATTTTGTCTCTGTGTGTAGCCCTCCTGAAATTCTGTTGCATGGTGACCCTGCCTAGCACAACCTCTGCTTACTAATTAGTGTAACCCTTACTTTGAACAAGTACAATTCATGCAATAGAATCAGAAAGCAATTGTATTACTCTATTTGGGCTGCTATAACAAAATATCATAGACTAGGAGTCTTAAAACCATATAAATCTATTTCTTATGTTTCTGGAGGCTGGGAATTAGAAAATCAAGGTACCAGCAGGTTTGCAAGTGAGCTCTTGCATCCTCGTTCACATACAGCTGTCTTTTCACTGTATTCTCATATGGCAGAAGGGCAACGGATTACTGGGGCCTTATTTTATAAGTGCACTAATCCTATTCATGGGGGGATCAACCCTTATGACCTAATCACATTCCAAAGACCCCACCTACTAATGCTAGCACATCAGGGATTAGTTATCAGTATATGATTGGGGGTGAGGAACACAAAAATTCAATCTATTATAAAAATTTTACTTTTGTCTTCCTTTCTCTTTTACATTTCATTCCATGGGAATGTTTTCCTGCAACTCTTGAGAAAGTCAGGAAGGTGCCCAACTTTTCTGGTTATTCATAGGTAACAGAAATTGTCCTGGTCGAGAAATTAAATTGCCTAATTCTATACAGTTATCAAAACTTCACTTTTAAAAGTCAAAACTGCCCCTGAGCTCAAACTTTGTTTTGGCTGGCTGGATGTAGTTACTAAGGGACTGTACAGACAGCTTCTTTTCTCTCTCCGTGTCTCATATTTTACTTTTCTTTCTCTGCTGTTAACCATGATTTGATTCCTCTGGGACTGGAATGGAACGGAGGGTGTATGATGACGTAAGAAATGGCAGTAAAATTTTCCTTTCAGTCGTACTACAAAACCTGCCTTCGTGTTCTCTGAACTTGGTGAGTGTTTAAGCATGACTGTGTCTGCTGTAGGACTTATTTGTGAGTTTTTCAGAAACTCTCCATTTTCTGGAGGCCTCTTATCTAGAGTTATCTTGGCAAGGGAAGGTGCCCCTTTATTGTACCTTGCCTCTTAACCCCTTCTTCAGCCCCTGATAATTCAACCATTCCCATCTGGCTACTTTTCTGCCAAGGACCCTATATCTTTCCGGTCTACTCTTTTAGACAAGACCTAAAATGTCTTCACTCTAGTGTTCTTTACTTAGCAACCAGAAAACCCTCCAGAATCATTTGTTCTGATGCATTCTAGATGAGTAGGATAAATCACCTATTTGCTACCTCACCTTTGCTCTGCCATCAAAGTTTCTGGCCGTAGATTTCTTAAGTATGAATCAGACATCAAGTCCATTTCTCTCCCATTCTGAAATAGCAGTTATTAGGTTTTCTGAGAGGTTCTTCTGAAGCTTTTTCACTAGATTTAAGACTAGGGAAGACACACTTTCCCTACGTTTATTTTTAAGGAAGGTTAGGGTCCATAGCATTCAAATTGTTAAACTTTTTTTGATAGCACTATCTTCTCTCTTGGCCTTTTATATCCTGAATGGGCAGGGGGTTTAAGAGTTGTCTGTTTTCCTGAGTGGGTTTTTTTTTTTAAATCTTAAATCAACTTTAATTAGATATAGTTTAGATGATAAAATGCATTTAAGTATGCAGTTCAGTGAGTTTTGACAAGCAGAGCCACTCATGTAACCTCCATCATAATACATAGAATATTTACATCACCCCCAAACATTGTCTCATGCCTTGGTGAAGTTAATTCATCTTCCTAAACCTGAGACTAGGCGACCAATGATTCACTTTTGGCACTATAGTTTAGCCCTTTCTCCAATTTCCTGTAATTGGAATTATATAATATATCTTCTCTTGCTGGAGATATTTTTAAGATTCAACCACATTAGTTCTATTTTTCCCCTCCTGAATAGTATCGCATTGTAAGATTATACCTCCTTTTGTTGCCCACTCCTGTTTAATGGCCTTGTGAGTTGTCTAGTTTGGGCAATTACAGAGTTGCTATGGCACAGTCCAAGGCACTATGGCGTTCATTCTAGTTTATCTTTATTTAAGTTTTTATTTAAAATTTTTGCAATTTTTACATTGTATCAGAAGATAAAATGTAATTTAATAAGGCATTTAAATGATAAATATTTTGTTGGTTAAAGTGCTATCATGTTTTATACACCTGCAGTCCAGGCAGTTATATACTTGTCACCCTCATGATATTGGGCTATTAGCTATGAAAGGGACCTTTATAACTTCATGGGGATGCCCTAGGACGTGTATCTCTTTAACTTGCTGCGCAGATTTTGATCTAGCCCTTAACACAACAACTACTTGATAAAGATGAACCACCAACCCTCGAATGTGTTGAATACTTGAATGAATGGATATCTCCAGTCTGTTCCTATAGCTGCCTGGCTAAGATTCTTCTGAATCCTTCTGCAGTTCAGGAGTTGTCATTGGTTTTGGTTATCATGGACTAAGCTTCATAGTTCTCCTTCAAGGATTTGGCTCAGAACTGCCCTACATATAGCCATTTAGGGTAGGTTACTATCCTCTGGCTTAAGTCTAAGTCTTACTTGGTCTCCAAAGAGGTGGGTGTTCAGATGTAGACACTAGGAATCATATCAGAAAAAAATGGAAGGAAATGGAGAGTGAGCATAAATATATGTAAGATTTCTGTCTTCAAATACTTGAAAGCCTGATGAAAAAGAATAAGCTAATTTCCCCTACCCCTTTAGGGGAGAGTTCCCAAATATAGAAACTACGGTCACTGAGTAGAAGATTTAGGAATCACATTTAGACCAGATAAAAATTGGATGGACTATGGGGTGCCTGGGTGGCTCAGTTGGTTAAGCATCCGACTTCAGCTCAGGTCATGATCTCACGGTTAGTGGGTTCGAGCCCCGCATTGGGGACAGCCAGCTCAGAGCCTGGAGCCTGCTTCAGATTCTGTATCTCCCTGTCTCTCTGACCCTCCCCTGCTCACGCTGTTTCTCTCTCTCTCTCTCTCTCTCTCTCTCTCTCTCTCTCCCCCCCCCCCGCTCACTCTTTCTCTCTCTCTCTCTCAGAAATAAATAAAACATTTAAAAAAATTGGATCGACTATGATTAAAAAGTCATCATCTATGTCATGGCAAGTGTTTTCAAGTTAGATACTTGGTGAGGGTGATTAAAGGGGCTGACTTAAATAAGCTTAAATTTCATTTCTTTCCTGAGCTTTTTATGAACCTATGAAACATTTTTTTTTATGAATGTCTTTTGGGAAACTACTCAGACCTATTACTGGCTATTCTCTTTAATTTCTCAACTTCTAGGAAGAGAATGGTAGAACCCTGACAGAACCAAAAAGGTGAAGAGTTGGGGTAGCTGATGGGAATTGTTACAAGGAGATACATGAACCTTAAGAGTAAAAGTGGCTATGAGTAGATGGTTTCTTACCTTAGAGTGATGAGGTGGGCAGGTCAAAAAAACAACCAACCAAATACACAAACTTTAGAAGAATATGTTGCCATGATTTCTCACCTTAGACCTGTGGAACTGGTAGCTCTCTGGAGTACTACTAATGCAATCTGCTGGCTTTCACCAAAAGACATCAGATTGGTATCTCTTCTAATTTTTATCTTATTTTGGTAAACCAAGGGCCTTCTTTTCATTAAAATGCAGAATTGAAATCTCTATTATTAGCTATCCTATAAAATTTTTATAACAATAGTGAAAAATTTCATGTTCTTACCTAAAGAGCTCCAGGCTAATCAGATTATAGGGAAATGCTGTACTAACTTTGATTTGGTAATCAAGATACAATCACTAAATTGCTTAAGTAGATGAAAACAGCTTTTTTTTTCATTCCTATGATATTCCCAGATCAATTTTTTTGAAGTTTCATTAAATGATTTTACACTGTTAGTTACTTGACAGAGTTGGTGTACAAATTCTTATTTAACAACAGAACACAGTTCAGCAGTATAGTTCTTAAAAAAATCACTTTACTACATGTTGTACTTGATTCATCTTAAGAAAAACCAATGTATTTTCCCTGATTATAATGACATCTATTTTCTAGTTAAGCCAATTGTGCTTTCTGTTCTAAGTGCTGCTTTATGGGCATTTCTGTTTCTTGTTTTAAAGGATAACATCTTCCTAACCAGCTGAGTTTGGAATTTCATGGTTTGTATGCACCTCAGCACAATTTTGTAGGCATAGCTAGTTAATAAAATTAGTGGTTGGGCTTTCTAATTCTGATATTTTACATGAGGGTGAATTTCATTAGCAGAATATCTTCAAGTATGGTACATAAAGGACTCTGCCAAATGATGCATTAGAGAATCAAGTAGTAGCTAACAGATCAACCTTTGGACCAGAGCATTATGTTATGATCCCTCCTAGAGTTCATCATAGTGCAAAGACACACTGGGTGGTGAGCACATTTGGACAGTGAGATGTTTTCAATAGAGAAAAGGTAAACATTCATTCTGTTGAACACCACAGACAGGTGGTTGAACAATAGGATGAAAGCTGTCCCTGGGCTTTCACCCAAAGTGCTATCAGGTAAAGAATTGCAGCAGTAGCACTATATGTGTTCATGGTAAACCACACACACACATACACACACACACACACACACACACACACAGTCATCTCAGATAATTATAATAAATTTGACTAATTTACATTTCAGTTTGAAAAACATATTAAATAGTAAAAGCTGATCATAAATGGATATAAGCTTCTATTAGCCTAAAGATGTTTTAGTTGCTAACTCTACTCATTTTCCCCAAAAGCCCCTTAATAATTAAATAATAAACTCTACTGAAAGGATGGAGATCTCTTCTATAGGATTAGGATTTCATGTGGGCGTGGCTATGTCTTGGGAGGGAGGCAGGGCAGCAGCTTGCATTCACAGGTTATAGAATGAATCCCAGGTTGTGACTCAAGAGCTACTGCTTTGGTTGGTTGTAGATGGGAATATGGGGTGGGGGGAGCCCGAGTCCTTACCAGAGATGGAGCTCAGGTTTGGGTGCTTTGTTCATCTGGTTCTGGAATAGAGCTGAATAGCCAGGTCTATCTTTCTTAAATTCCAAATGATAGTTTTTTTTTTTTTTTAAATGTTTATTTACTTTGAGAAAGAGAGAGAACATGTGCGTGAGCAGGAGAGGGGCATATAGAGACAGAGGGAGAAAGAATCCCAAGCAGGTTCTGCACTGTCAGTGCATAGCCCAATGTGAGGCTTGATCTTAGGAACTGGGAGATCATGTCCTGAGTCCAGATCAAGAGTGGGACACTTAACGGATTGAGCCACCCAGGTGCCCCCACCCCTAGATGATACTTCCATCCAGTATGAAAATCATTTAGCAAGTCTTTGTTTTAGAGATAAAGAATTGGATTAGGCTTAAACTGTGCTTGTTTTAGGGGTTATGTGTGTGTGTGTATGTATATGTGTATAATAGAAGCATAAAAAACAAAAGGAAAAATAAAAGAATGTATTATGTGTGTTTAAAAAACATTTTCTCCTAATTTTCAATTGATGAACATACCAATATACATTGTAATCCAAAAGCCAGGACCTGGTGTTCTGTTCATTGTTTCATTTAAAAGGCCCATATTTCAAAGGGTATTAATTTTCTCCTTTCTTACCCTGTAATATCTTCTGAGGCACTCATTCTTTGAACAAAATGTCTTTTTGAATCTTTTCACTGAATATTAATTCTTTCTAACAAAAAGTAAATTTCAATTTTAAGAATCATTTAACTGGAATCCCTAACAAGTTATAAGTCTGATGGGTTTTAAATATAGCAAAAATATTTCTGCAAAACACATTACTTTTCACATGAGACATTATTTCAGAAATAATCCCATGAACCTTAAATTAGATATTTTTAACTATCTTATGTGGTATAGGATTTGTGTCTAATTTATCTGAGAATGTCTACCAAATCATTTGGGGTAAAGGCCCTTTTCAATTTGACAGCTTGTTTAGGGATTCTATCAATGCGAAGAATGTGAATGTTAAAACTATTTTCCTAGAATGTATTCCTTTATGCATAAAGGGCTGTGATTTAATACCAAAAAAAGGGTAGGAAAAAAACTAATGTGTTTAATAGCTTGCTCTTATTCAATAATAGACCGTTTTTTAAAAGGCGTTTGGTATACCAAAGAAAACCAAATGTTACTTGGGAAATATTTCTATCAATATGAGCTTAGTTGGAAAACTAATTACCTCATTTATTATGGCCTTATTAAATATCAACAATGCAGTGTGTACTGAGGGACCCCTGGGTGGCGCAGTTGGTAAGCAACTGACTCTTGATCTCGGCTCAGGTCATGAGTTCAAGTGCGGCATCCAGCTCTGTGCTGATGCTGCGGAGCCTGCTTGGGATTCTGTCTCTCCTTCTCCCTACCTGTCCTCTGCTTGTGCTCACTATCTCTCTCTCTCTCTAAATACATTAAAAAAAAAAAAAACTTAAAAAAATACAGTATGTATCAAGAGTACCTCAGATAGGTGCACATTAAAACCGCATTTGTGTCAATGGCTGAAGTGATATTTCAACTTGTGTTCTTATCAGCTGTGAGGCAATCTTCACAGCTTCTCCTACATCCTCCTTTCAACATTCTGTCAGATTTAGAACTTATCTGCGTTATGTTAGATAAAGGAGCACTGGAGACTACAGGGCTAGGAGAATGCTACCAGATAACCTAAGAGCTCTTGACCTGTTTTTCCTGTAGTAAACAAAAGACCACATAAAGTGCTCAAAGCTATTTGCTGTAAAACAATCCTAACTTCTTCCTGGTTTGAGGGGAGAATCCCTGGGTATTTTAATAGGCTTGGCTTGGGGCTAATGTACAGGAGGAAAAGAATAGGCGAGTGGGCCTGATTCACAAGGAATGCTAGGAAGGATGCCTTTGGCTCTTGCAGCTAATGGATCTCAAGGGAGAAGATAAAGTTTTCAAGAGAGGCAGCAGTTTTGTTATTTAGTGTTGATGGAGCATGGGAAAGTTCTGATTTACATATTTAGAATGCTAAGAACTAAAAGAGTAGAAGAGATACAGTATGGTAAGAAGAGACTTCTGTCATTCCACCATTGGTTTGATCTTTAACTAGTTTTGTAATCATGGGGAAGTATAAGCTCTAAGCCTCTATTTCCTTGTCTGTTAAATGACTGCTGGTCTGTATCAGTGGTTTTAATGTCCTAGGGGTATTTTAGAAATCTATGGGGATATTAATTAATTGTCAAAATGATTGGAGGAGCTCAACTCAAATTTATTTGATGGAAATCAGAAATACCTTAAGTTCTGAAATGCATAAAAAGATTCTGCACAGTAAAAAATTATCCTGGATCCAGTATGACTTCTAAATGTTACAGGAAACATAATAGGTAAATAAAAAGGGTTAACACTTTCTGAGCCTATAAATTACTTCATTTTATGTGTATAATGAATTATCGTGTTTGGTTTTATGAAATCTAAATCCCAAAGTTAACAGATGTTATATTTTACAGGAATCAGTGTCTGTATATTGGGAGAGAATTTTAATTGATTTTCTTTGGGATTTTCAGAAAGTTGTTCACCATCTAGGAAATGATGTTCCTATAGGATGCTCCTCATGGAATTTAAGTTGCTAATAACTGTTAATGTTGGTCTGCATTTGTAGCAGTGGCAGTCACAGTGATTTATGTAGTTTGTGTCTGTTTGTTGTGTTTCCTAGTGCAGTTGTACTCAAATATCTACACTTTGGAATATATGCTTAATTTTTAAATTTCCTTGTCACTTTTTATTACAGTATGAAATTATGCACACACACTTAAAACTGTGTAGGTTGGTTATATAACCCTTGAATTTCAGTTTTAGGATAATAAAGGGACTATCACTAAATAGTTGAATACAAAAGGACGTGTTAGATTAGATGGGATTGAGAACCACTGGATTATCTCACCTTCCAAATTGCTTCTATTGTTATCAACTTGTATCCCTAGATAATCTGACTATAGGACATGTTTTCTGATCAATAGATGTCTAAACGTATTTGTCCTATAATAGTGGGAAAAGATAGGCTCAATGAAAGGACCAAGATAAAAATGAGGAAATGACTTGGGATAGAACAAATTCTCCTTTCCTTGTATTTCACAAATTTTGAAATTACTGTTATATGACTGCTTCCTGTTACTTGAGTTTAAGATAAAGTAATACTGTGGTTTTTGAATATGTGATTATTGAATATATCACTAGGAAAATAATTCTCAAAGTTTTCACATTTCTTAAGCATTTATCTTATTCACACACACATAACAACCTTCTAAATATACTGCTTCTAATCTGTTAAACTGTCACTTCAAGTCTAATACAATTATTGGAATAATTCTCTGGAAGTTAAAATATTAATGTCAAAAATGAATATGTTTTTTCTTGGAATTACAGAAGAAATACCCCATTAGAGATATTTTGGATTAGAGAAGTTAATACTTTCTTATGCTTCATGCCTCTGTTTAAACATCATTTTCTAAGGGAGGTCTTCTCCAACCGTTCTATCTAAATTGGGTTCTTCATGCCAATATTTTTTAGAACTTTTTATTTTGAACTAATTCTAGACTTAACAGCTTAACAGATAAAACAGATTGTGCTTGCCCTTCGACAAGCTTCTCTTAATATTAATGTTTAATATAACCTTGGTGCATTGATTAAAATAATTGATATGCTACTAAATAAACTATAGACTATATTTGGATTTCCCACTTTTCCACTAATGTCTTTATTCTGTTTGAGAATTCAGTTCAGGATCCCATATTGCATTTACTTGTCAACTCTTTAGTTGCTTTGGGCCTGTGACAGTTTGTCTTTCCTTGTTTTTCATAACTTTGATCCTTTATTTTATTTTTAATATAATTTATCGTCAAATTGGCTAACAGAGTGTGTAAAGTGTGCTCTTGGTTTTTGGGGTAGATTCTTGTGTTTCATTGCTTAATACAATACCCAGTGCTCATCCCAACAAGTGCCCTCCTCAATGGCCATCACCCATTTTACCCTCTCCCCGACCCTCCCATCCATACTCAGTTTGTTCTCTGTATTTAAGAGTCTCTTATAGTTTGCCTCCCTCTCTGTAACAATTTTCTCCCTTTCCTTCCCCCATGATCTTCTGTTAAGTTTCTCAAGATCCACATGAGTGAAAACATATGTTATCTTTCTTTGACTGACTTACTTAGCATAATGTTGCAACTCATGTTGCTGCAAATGGCATGATTTCATTCCTTCTCATTGCCATGTAGTATTTCATTGTATATATAAACCACATCTTCTTTATCCGTTCATCAGTTGATGGACATTTAGACTTTTTCCATAATTTGGCTATTGTTGGAAGCACTGCTATGAACATTGGGGTACATGTACCCCTATGAATCAGTACTCCTGTATCCTTTGGATGAATTTCTAGTAGAGCTATTGCTGAGTCATAGGGTAGTTCTATTTTAATTTTTTGAGGAACCTCCACACTGTTTTCCAGAGTAGCTGCACCAGTTTGCATTCTTACCATCAGTGCAAGAGGGTTCCCATTTTTCCACATCCTCACCAGCATCTATTATTTGCTGAGTCACCATTTTTAGCCACTCTGACAGGTGTGAGGTGGTATCTCCGTGTGGTTTTGATTTGTTTTTTCCTGATGATGAGTGATGTTGAGCATCTTTTCACGTGCACGTTGGCTACCTTTATTTATTTTTTTTTTTGGAAAAACTATTCATGTCTTCTGTCCATTTCTTTACGGGATTATTTGTTTTTTGGGTGTTGAGTTTGGTAAATTCTTTATAGATTTTGGATACTAACCCTTTATCTTCTATATCATTTGCAAATATCTTTTCCAATTCCATCGGTTGACTTTTAGTTTTGTTGATTGTTTCCTTTGCAGTGCAGAAACTTTTTTTTTTTTTACTGTTTTATTTATTTCTAAGAGGGAGAGAGAGACAGCATGAGCAGGGGAGGGTCAGAGAGAGAGAGGGAGACACAGAATCCGAAGCAGTCTCCAGGCTCTGAGCTAGTCGTCAGCACAGAGCCCGACACGGGGCTCGAACCCACGAACTTTCATGACCTGAGCTGAAGTCGGATGCTTAACCGACTGAGCCACCCAGACGCCCCCAGAAACTTTTTATCTTGATGAGGTCCCAATAGTTCGTTTTTGCTTTCAATTCCCTTGCCTTTGGAGATGTGTCAAGTAAGAAATTGCTGTGGCTGAGGTCAAAGAGACTGTTGCCTGTTTTCTCTTCCAGGGTTTTGATAGTTTCCTGTTCTCACATTTAGGTCTTTCATCCATTTTGAATTTATATTTGTGTATGGTGTAAGAATGTGATCTAGTTTCATTCTCCTGCATGTTGCTGTCCTGTTCTCCCAGCACCATTTGCTAAGAGACTGTCTTTTTTCCATTGAACACTTTTTCCTGCTTTGTCAAAGTTTAGTTGGCCATATATTGTGGGTCCAATTTTGGGTTCTCTATTCTATTCCATTGGTCTTTGTGTCTCTTTTTGTGCCAATACCATACTGTCTTGATGATTACAGCTTTGTAGCAGAGGCTCAAGTCTGAGATTGTGATGCCTCCCATTTTGGTTTTCTTTTCCAATATTACTTTGGCTATTTGGGGTCTTTTGTGGTTGCATAAAAATTTTAGGATTGTTTGCTCTTTTGGGTTTTTCATGTAGAGTATCATGTCATCTGTGAAAGGTGAAAGTTTGACTTCTTTGCCTTGGATGCCTTTTATTTCATTTTGTTATCTGATTGCTGATGCTAGGACCTCCAACACTATGTTAAACAACAGTGGTGAGAGTGGACATCCCTGCCATGTTCCTGATCTCAAGGGGAAAGCTCTTAGTTTTTCCCCATTGAGGATGATATTAGTTGTGGGCTTTTCATATATGGCTTTCATGATGTTTACGTATGTTCCTTCTATCCCAACTTTCCCAAGGGTTTTTATTAAGAAAGGATGTTGTATTTTGTCAAATGCTTTTTCTGCATCTATTGACAGGATCGTACAGTTCTTATCCTTTCTTTTATTGATGTGATGTATCACATTGATTTATTTGCAAATAATGAGCCAGGCATGCAGCCCAGGAATGAAACTTCCTTGATCATGGTGAATAATTCTTTTTATATACTGTTGAATTCGATTTGCTAGTATCTTGAGAATTTTTATACCCATGTTCATCAAGGATATTGGCCCATAATTCTCCTTTTTAGTGGGGTCTCTGTCTGGTTTTGGAATCAAGGTAATGCTGGCTTCATAGAATGAGTCTGGAATTTTTCCTTCCATTTCTATTTCTTGGAACAGTTTGAGGAGTATAGGTATTAATTATGCTGTAAATGTCTGGTAGAATTCTCTAGGGAAGTAATCTGGCCCAGGACTCTTATTTATTGGGAGATTTTTGATAACTATTTCATTTCTTCACTAGTTATGGGTCTGTTCCAATTTTCTATTTCTTCCCATTTGAGTTTTGGTATTGTGTGAGTGTCTAGGAATTTTTCCATTCCTTCCAGGTTGTCCAGTTTGTTTGCATATAATTTCATACTCTTCCCTGATAATTGCTTGTATTTCTGAGGTATTGGTTGTGATAAAAACATTTTCATTTATCTATTTTATGTATTCCCTTTCTTTTTTCTATTTGAGAAGTCTGGCTAAGGGGTTATCAATTTTGTTTATTCTTCCAAAAAATCACCTCTTAGTTGCATTGATCTGTTCTGTGGGTTTTTTTAAATTCTATATTGTTTATTTCTGCTCTAATGTTTACAATTTCTCTTCTGCTGGCCTTGGAGTTTTTTTTGCTGTTCTGCTTCCTAGTACACCTAGGAACACCTAGTTCCTTTAGGTGTACTGTTGGACTTTGCATTTGGGATTTTTCTTATTTCTTGAGATAGGCCTGGATTGCAATGTATTTTCCTCTTAGGACTGCCTTTGCTGCATCCCAAAGTGTTTGGACTGTCATGTTTTCATTTTCATTTGTTTTCATATATTTTTAATTTTCTTCTGTAATTGCCTGGTTGACCCATTCATTCTTTATTAGGATATTCTTTAACTCCATGCATTGGAGGTTTTACAAACTTCTTCCTTTGACTGATTTCGATTTTCATAACATTGTGATCTGAAAATGTGCATAGCATGATCTTATTTCCTTTATATTTATTGAGGGCCTTTTTGTGGCCCAGAACGTGATCTATCTTGGAGAATGTTCCATGGTGCACTCGAGAAGAAGGTATATTTTGCTGCTTTAGGATGAAAAGTTCTGAATATATCTGTCAAGTTCATCTGGTCCTGTGTATCATTTATGGCCATTGTTTATTGATTTTCTGTCTAGATGATCTATCCATTGCTGTACGTGGAATATTAAAGTCCCCTGCAATTACCATATTTTTACCAATAAGATTGCTTATATTTGTGATTGTTTTATACATTTGGGTACTTCCAAACTGGGGGTATAGACATTTATCATTGTTAACTCTTCTTGATGGATAGACCGTGTAATTATGATATAATGTTCTTCTTCATCTCTTGTTACAGCCTTTAGTTTAAAATATAGTTTGTCTGATGTAAGTATGGCTACTCCGGCTTCCTTTTGACTTCCAGTAGCATGATAGATAGTTCTCCATCCCTTCACCTTCAATCTAAAAGTATCCTCAGGTCTTGTAGACAGCAAGTAGATGGGTCTTATTGTTTTTATTTTTTTAATCCGTTCTGATACCCTATGCCTTTTGATTGGAGAATTTAGTCCATTTACATTCAGTGTTATTATTAAAAGATACAGATTTAGAGTAATTGTGTTATCTGTAGGTTTCATGTTTGTAGTGATGTCTCTGGTTCTTTGTGGTCTTTGCAATATTCCACTCACAGAGTGCTCCTTAGGATCTCTTGTAGGGCTGGTTTAGTGGTGATGAACTCCTTCAGTTTTTGTTTGTGAAAATCTTTACATTTCCTTCTCTTCTGAATGACAGGCTTGCTGGATAAAAGATTCTTGGCTGCATAAATCCTATTCAGCACACTGAAAATTTCCTGCCACTCCTTTCTGGCTTGCCATGTTTCAGTAGCTAGATCTGCTACTTAACCCTATGTGACTACCCTTCTGGTTATGGCCCATTTATCCCTAGCTGCTTTCAGAATTCTCTCTTTATCTTTGTATTTTGCCAGTTTCACAATGATAGGTCGTACAGATTGAATCAAGTTATGTCTGAAGGGAATTCTCTCTGCCTCCTGGATCTCAATGTCTGTTTCCTTCCCCAGATTGTGGAAGTTCTCAGCTATGATTTGTTCAAGTACACCTTCTACCCCTTTCTCTTTCTCTTCTTCTTCTAGAACTCCCGTGATATGGGTATTATTACGTTTCATTGAATCACTTACTTAGCTCTTTAATTCTCCCCTCATGGTCTAGATTTTTTTCTCTCTTTCTCAGCTTCATCTTTTCCCATTATTTATCTTCTATTCACTTATTCTCCCCTCTGCCTCTTCAGTCCTTGCTGTCACTGCCCTAGTTTATTTTGCACCTCATTTATAGCACTTTTTAATTCATCATGACTATTTTTTAGCTCCTTGATCTCTGCAGCAATAGATATTCTGCTGTCTTCCATGCTTTTTTCAAGCCCAGCAACTAATATTATGACTATTATTCTAAATTCATTTATATTGTTTATATTGTTTTGATCAATTTTTTAGCTGTCATTTCTTCCTGGAATTTCTTTTGAGGAGAATTCTTCCATTTTGTCATTTGGGCTAGCTTTCTGTCCCTTATGTGTTTTTAAAGCTTGTTATATGTCCTGCGCCTGCGAGCACTACTATACTAAAAAGAGGTCATACACTCTCCAGGGCCTGGCTATGCTGGAGGTGTTTTTTGGAGTGTGTTACTTTGTCTCTATTGTTGTGACTCTGGTTGCTTTATCTCCCTACTCATAGTGATGTTTTAGACCCTCCACCAGGTGTGCTTTGATTTGTTTGTTGAAGTAGCCCTGGACAAGAAAACAAAGAAACAAACAGAAAAACAAAAACAAAACACCAGCTACAGCAAAACAACAGGGTGGGGGCATTGTTGATGGAAGAAGCCTTAACCCATACAAAGAGAGAAATGACAGGGGCAGGGGTAAAAGAAAAAAAAATTGACCAAGCAGAAAAACTATAAGGCTTAATCCAGAGAGAGAGAGAAGAAAATTAAGGAGATATAAAACAGGTATAAAGATAATAAATATGTCTGCTTAAACACGCCATTAACCATAACAACCAGACTAGAGGAGGGAAGAAATAAGTAGGAGAAAAGGAAGAAAAAAAATATATAAGAATTGTCCAAGAATTAAATCAGGAACTGCAAAACTGATGGGTACCTTGGAACTGGTCTGGAGGAGGGGCTGTCTGGTTTGTCAAGTTCAATCTTGCTCCTATAGATATGCAGTTACCTGGTGTGGGGCATGGTTTGGTGCAGGTGGGTCCCACCTCCACTGTGGGCCTGCTGTCCATTCCCTGAAGCCCCAACTTGTTGGTCATGGGGAGAAAAATGGTGGCACCCCAGTCTCTCCTTCATGGACTGGGTGTCCCAAACCACTCTGTTCAGGCTGTCCTCGCTGTGCTGCAGGTACCAACGAAGTGGTTTGTCCTACTCTGCTGACTCCCATGCCTCCCTGGCACTTGGCTGGGATTTAAACCCCAAGGTCTTAAAGAGTCTTGCTCTGTGTGCCCCAGTTCTGGGGAAGTGCCGCTCTGTGCTTTGTACATATGTTCTCTGGCTTGTGGGTACAGGAAGTTTTTGTCCTCTGAATGGTTATATACCTTTTCTCCATAGCACTCCAGGAAGGGTATTGCTTTCTCCCACTGCAGAGTGCACCTCTGAACTAGTTACTGAGTATGGGGCTGACTCTCCTCCTCCCTATGTGCGCAAGTGGGCAGCTGGCTCCAGGCCAGGGAAAGCCCCACAGTTAGAGATTGGATCTTTCTCTGTCCCCAGCTGTGGTTTTTCTCTTGTCCAGATACAGTTGCATGCTTCCCCAGCCTCACTTTGTCTCCCCTTTGTCTCTCTGCAGAAGGGAATCCTTCCCATCTGTGCCTACATGGCCCATTTTATCTCTCCCAGTTTGCAATGCACAACTACAGCCCACCAGGTTGTCCCAGTGGGTCCTTGGAGACATCTTCCTCACTCTTCAGCCCAGACTCTTGGAATTTAAAGTTCTTAGGCCTCAACACTGCTGTGTTTGAAGGAGGAGGGAACTTCAGTTGCCCCTACTTCTCTGCCATGTTGGAACCCCCCTCCCCCCCCACTCCAACCTGGACTGTATAGAAGAGTACTGATCTGGCGCTTTGTAGAGGTGCCTCAGTTGGACTTCTCTGATGTTTTCTCCTAGTTGGGTGGAGGTTATGAATGTCGGGAAGAATGATACAAAAGTAAAATGCCCTTCTCAGAGCATCATATCAGGAGATATGTGATATTTCTTATTATTTGGAAGTTAACCTTGGTCACCTCATTAAGGTGGTGTTTACACTAGTTTCCTCCACTGTAAAGTCAGTGTTATTTTGCTTTTTAATAAGTATTTGGGGTGAGATAATTTAAGGCTATGCAAATGTCATGCTTCCCCTTAATCTTTCACCAACTAATTTTGGCATTCATCAATGGATCTTGCCTACAGCAATTTTTATTGTGGTGTTGTGATGGTGCATTTTTTGAGTACACTTATTAATTGGAATCGTTCTTAACAAATTGTTGTCCATTCATTTACTCAGTCATTTATTTATATCAATATGGGCTTGTGACTACTCATTCTTTGAGTTAGATTCAGTATTATCATTATTTAAATTTTTGCTCAAATTGTTCCAACTTTGGCCATTGTGGACAAAGCACTTTTACCAGCTCTTGTACCCTCTTAACATTTCCCCAATTTTTTCTACCCTTTACCATTTCCTTATGTTCAGGTATCAGAAGATGCTCCAGGCTAATTTTATACTTTTTCCTGCCCCAGCCCTGGTTTCAACCACTTCTTTAAGGAGCCCTATTTTAAAGGAATATTTTTTATCTACAGAGCTGTCATAACTTGATGACATTCAAGAAACATGTATTTTTATCAATAACCACTTATTTTGGACTTGACAATTTTATTTCCTGCAGTGAAAAATTTTTTGATTTCCTCTGTGCATACAGGAAGTTTATGGATCGCTAAATGATTGCCTGCCTCATTAAATATCTAGTAGTTTATATTCAGTTACTACTCTCCTCTTTTTTGTAATTACTTTTGTTTCTCCATCTTTGAATTATTATTTTGAATTTTATTCACTCAGTGAGTACCAATGTTGTAGGCACTGGAGATAACAAATACATGCCGCAGAAATGTCTCTGCTTCCATAGAACTCTCATTAAAGTAAATGGTTTTCTTTTTCTTTTTTTTTTTTAATTTTTTTAATGTTTTTATTTATTTCTAGGAGAGAGAGAGAGAGAGACGCGTGAGCAGGGGAGGGTCAGAGAGAGAGGGAGTCACAGACTCTGAAACAGGCTCCAGGCTCTGAGCTGGCAGTCAGCAGAGAGCCCGACGCGGGGCTTGAACCCACGAACCGCGAGATCATGACCTAAGCGAAAGTCGGACGTTTAACCGACTAAGCCACCCAGGCGCCCCAAAGTAAATGGTTTTCTTAAAAACAAAAACTCTTTCTGGAAAATACATAAATGATCATATCTTTAAGCTCCCCTGAAAGTACCAGAATTTGTGTATCATGAAAGCCCTTAAATAGACCATTCAAAAGAATCTGCTTATTCATAACTGAAGAACAAGGTGGACGTAGGAAATCTGAACCCTATTACCTAGTTTTAAATCTAAGCGTTCCTGACTAAGTTCCTTGACTCCTCTGGATGTCCGCAGTCAGGCCTGTCTTCACCTGGTGTGTTTGTGAGATGCATGGGCACCATGGAATTCATAATATTTATTTGGAGACCTAGCTAGGCTATTAGCTGCGTGACTTGAGACCACTTAATTTTTTTTAATTCCATTTGTTTATTCCAAATGTGAACCTAATTCACATATTAGTTTTGAGGTTTAATGAAATAAAATTCATAGGTATTCTCTAGAGGAACAAAAATTCTTAACATTAGTAGAATCTATATGTATGACATGTAAGTCTTTTAAAAAGTAAATCTAATAGTAATGTGAAATGGGAGATCTTTTGGTAATTTCCCAACTTAGGTCATGTATGTTGAGTCCATCTTTACCCAAAGGTAATCCTGAACTGCCTTCACAATGTGATATCTACAGTTACAACTTCAAATGAGTCTTTGTAATAGTAGAGCAGGAATCATGTCTTACTATTTTTTTAATCTTCAGTACCATTAATGTCTGGCTAATGATATTTTATTAAGTAAATGTTAAGTAAAAGCTTTTCCTTTTTTTTCAAAAGATAATTTGTACTTCTATAATCATAGAGTGACTGTGGGAATATCATTATGTTTACATACAGGAGGAAATAGGAATAAAGGGTGACCTATGTCTTTCCCATCAAATTTCCAAAAGAGGAAAAAAAAATTAAGTGTTGAGATTTGACACGCCTTTAACAAATTATGAAACCATTTAGTTATATTATGCTTGTGCATCTTATTGTATATAAACTGTGGTGTCTTCTGTTTTATAGTTTAAGAAATTACTTACCTGTGTTAATGAAATATACATATTCCATGATATAATGTATTTAGATTATTTATCTTTTAAACTTTATTGACTTATTTTGAGAGAGACTGAGAGCACACACAAGTGTAAGCAGGAAAGCATAAGACAGAGAGAGGGAGAGAGACTCCCAAGCAGACTCCATGCTGTCAGTGCAAAGCCTGATGTGGGGCTTAAACTCACAAACCATGAGATCCTGACCTGGGCCAAAATCAAGAGTCAGATGCTTAACTGACTGAGCCACACACACCCCCTCAGATTATTTACTTAGAACATACTGATATATATTATAAATAAGTTGATGTCCCTTTTTGCATCTTGCTAATTATGTGGCTTTTATAATCAATTTCTAAGTGTTCCTTCATTAATCTGAGCAAATTATAGACTGCACTGAGAAAACAAATAATGATCAGCTATTTTATTATGCCACAAAAGTAGTTTATTTTTATTAAAAGAGAAGTCTTTTTGTTACTAGCCCCTATTAATTTAATAAAGAAATTAGAAAGGCAACAGTAAGCATAATAACAAAGTAGCCTAAAAAAACCATGTGATAATAATTTGCTTTTTTCCTTAAAGATTTTTTTTAATGCTTGTTTATTTTTGAGAGACAGAGTATGAGTAGGGGAGGTACAGAGAGAGGAGACACAGAATTGGTAAAAGGCAAAAAATTTATTCAGTATAAAGAGAAACCAGAATATAAGGAGACACAGAATTGGAAGCAAGCTCCAGGCTCTGAGCTGTCAGCACAGAGCCCGATGTGGAGCTCAAACTCACGAACTACGAGATTATGACCTGAGCCGAAGTCGGCCACTTAACCAACTGAGCCACCCAGGCACCCCAATAATTTGCTTTTAAATTCTAAGGCATTCATGGCTTACAATGTGGGAGGAGTTTTTGGAAAGCAAATAGGCCTATACTTAAAATCTGGCTCTCTGAGTCAGTGTTCAGAGCATCTTGGGGTAAAGAAAGGCAATGTTTAGATACAGGGCCCTGTTACTTCATTCTAGAGCTCTTTCTCTTGATTTGCTTAATTTACTTGAAGAAAGCCTTCTAGGGAGAAAGGAATTTAGAAATTACTTCTATAAGTGTTCTTGTATTTAATCAATAAGAGCTTTTGAACAGGAGATATTCAATGTTTTAAAAGAACAATCCAAGAGGGCTGAAACTGCATTCTGCCTGTCTCTTGAGAATAGTTCAGCAAGGTGCAAATAAACTGTCAAATGGTAGTTGAGGAATTTGCGATAGACCTGGAAGATCACCCTTTGAACAATAGTCCTTGATATTGCAATGAGAAAAATGTGGTCTTCTGTTTAGTATCTGTATTTGTCTAAAGTTGTATTTGTCAGTGATTTTCCATATGGCCTTATATTCAGTATGTTTCTTGTCCTTCAGTGTAACCCAGTGACAAAATACAAAGATACTTACAGGGGTAAGATAAGGCTGACCTTGTTTTGGTATAATGGGAAGGACAGTGTTAGGAAACATGGTCATGCACTAAAAAACTGTACACTCTTGAGTCCCTGGTTATCTAGGTCTAAAATAGTACATAGGATAGCATGATGGCTTTGCTTTATCCTGGCTTTAAATGTCTTCAATTTCTAGATAAGCCAGAATGAGGTTACCAGTGATGGGTTTTGAATAATACTATGTAATATACAGTCACCGTATTCAAACCTCCAACCTTATTGTCTCTACCTGTAGTATATCTCTTTTAAGGATTTCACAAATGTTTTTCCCATAGGAGATAAACTGGAGTGATGTGGTACTAAGGAAAGTGAAAGGGAGTATTGGGAGACTGCTGACCTCTGGACTCCTCTCGGGTCACTTAAGAGCGGAAAGTCCAAAAGTCAACACTAAAGGAAGCAAATAGCCAAGGGGAAAAAGAACCTAAAGTGTATGACATTGTATAGTATCCAGGTCTCCTGGGGCCAAGAGGTATGAAAGCTCTTTCCCTTGGCCAATTAGGTCAAAGGCACTGGTTTGGACACCTTCTGCCACTACCTCTCCCATTAACATGTCTTTGCTTTAGTTCTCCTAACGGGTCACCTTCAGGCCTAGGAGGGTAGATAGCAACCTGCTGTACTAGTCCTTGGGCATTGCATTCTGTCTTGTAATTCTCTACTCCATGACATACCTTCATGAATAATCCCTTTGTTAAACTTCCTTTAAATTTTCCTATGTGACTGTGTTGTCTCTTCCTGCTGGCAATGTTATTAGACAAAGTGAAATAGAAAAAAGATGACTGTTAACTTAGAGGATCTAGCTCCTCAAATGAGATGTTGATTTAGGTAAGAATGATACAATTAGTGATATTACCAGGTACAGTAGGCTGAATAATGGCTCCTAATGATGTCCAGTACTAATCTTTAAAATGTATGAAGATGTTATATAGTAAAAGAGTTTGCAGATGTGATTAAGTTAATAATCTTGAGATGGGAAGATTATCCAGAATTATCCAGGTGGACTCAGTGTAATCACAAGAGTTCTCATAAGAGGGAAGTGGGAAGGTTGGAGTTTGAGAAGGAGACATGACAATGGAAGCAAAGGACAGAGCCACACCATGACAGGAACTAAACCATAAACCAGGGAATACAGGGGCAGGCTCTAGAAGCTGGAAATGGATTCTCTCCTAGAGCTTATAGAAGGAATGCTGACACCTTGACTTTAGAACTTCTGACCTCCAGAATAAGGTAATAAGTTTGTGTTGTTCTAAGCCACTAATACACTAGAGAATAGGATCAACAGTTGGCTAGTTTTCATGGATTTATGTATTTCCATTTTTAGAAACTTATGAAGGTATGTAAAAATAGAGTGGTATAATGATCTCTTCTGTTTTGATTTAAAAACATCTCCTAGGGGGCGCCTGGGTGGCTCAGTCAGTTGAGTGTCCAACTTCAGCTCAGGTCATGATCTCACAGTTCATGGGTTTGAGCCCGGTGTTGGGCTCTGTGCTGACAGCTCAGAGCCTGGAGCCTGCTTCAGATTCTGTGTCTCCCTCTCTCTCTCTGACCCTCCCCTGCTCACGCTGTCTCTCTCTGTCTCTGTCTCTCTCTCTCTTTCTCTCTCTCTCTCAGAAATTAAAAAAAAAAAAAATTAAAAAAATAAAAACCCAAACATCTCCTAGGACCAGGCTTCATTTCACCTATAGTGGGTTATCTTCCCCCCCACCCCAACAGCATCTGAACTTCAGCTATGTTTTGAGGAATTTAGCATCTTATGTATTCTTGATGAGGGCAGAACCTACCTCCTCATATCAAAGCTGAAAAATCCCAGTTAGTTGCCTTCCAAACATTTCTTTCTGTGGGCTACAGGCCTAAGCCCTAGACTTGGCTAAGTAGATGTACCATGCCTTTCTTTAGAATCTGATAGAAGCTAAGGGGTAGTGGTTGCAGATGGAAGGCCAGTCTGGCAGCGGTGGTAAGTGCAGCCAGAGCCTCTGGGTGACAGCAGCAGCTTACTCACACACTAGTGCTGCTGTAGGATTTGGTATTTTGTGGCTAGTTGTATAGCTTTGAGCCTAATTTTCTAGACTCTGAATGATTTTGACAAATTATCTTTGTCTTTAAATCAGCCAGAGTTGGTTCATTGGTTTATGTTGCTTGAAACAAAGAATCTGCTTAACACATTTTTCCATTCTGCCATCTGCATTGTGTGACCTTTGCCTTCAGGCAGGCTTTCCTCTTGACTTCCTAATAGATGTGTCTGTTATAGGAATTATAGGTAGACATGATAACCTTCAGAGGGAGAACAAATCGCCTATATTTGTTTCTTAAGGGTGGAGGCTTCTTTACCTCAAGACTCTTAGCTGATTTTCTCTTGCCCCTGAAGGATCAGAACAACATATTCAGCTACATCAGTCACTAGCTAAGAGGAAGGCGACCCCATGACTATCAGCTAGATCAGTGATAACCCTACTATATGGCTTTGGAGGTGGGTGGATACCTGTGCAAAATCAGCTTTGCTTGAAAAGGAGGGTGGAAAATGCATCTTGTATGATAAATCAGTATCCTCAGCCACAAAGTTTTTGTGAAGAATACATGAGACAAGGCATATAAAGCTTTTTCACTGTACCTTGCATACCTGAAGTATTCAAATGCAAACTTCCAACACTTGTAACAAATTCCTTGAGAGGCTTTGCAGACTACATATAACTCATACTTCAAGACCCACTGAAATAAAATATTTAGCCAGCATTTGGCTAGCTCAGTCAGGGGACCATGTGACTTTTGATCTTGGGGTTATGAGTTTGAGTCCCACGCTGGGTGTAGAGATTACTTTTAAAAAGACAACAACAACAAACAAGCAAAAACCCTCACATCCTTTAAAACAACAACAAAATACAATTTAGGAGATTTTCCATATATCCCTGGTTTAAGAGTCACCAAAGAGGAATGATGGAAGTATTTTAAATAAGATGGAGTACTGTTTCTTAAAGGTTTATTTTTTAATGTTTATTTTTAAATTTTCTTAATGTTTGTTTTTGAGAGAGAGAGAGAATATGAATGTGGGCATGAGAGGGGCAGAGAGAGAGAGAGAGACAGATAGACAGACAGACAGACAGAATCTGAAGCAGGCTCCAGGCTTTGGGCTCTGAGCTGTCAGCACAGAGCCTGATGCGGGGTTTATACTCACAAACCAGGAGATTATGACCTAAGATGAAGTCAGATGCTCAACTGACTGAGCCACCTAGGTGCCCCTATGTTTGTTTATTTATTTTGAAAGAGAGAATGCTAATGGGAGAGAAGGGCAGAGAGAGGGAGGAAGAAGCAGGCTCCATGCTCAGTGCAGAGCCCAATGTGGGGCTCAATCCCAGGACTCTGAGATTATGACCTAAGCCAAAGTCAAGTGTTGAATGCTTAACCAAATGAGCCACCCAGGTGTCCCTGGACTAGGTTTTCTGTTAGGGTAGTTCCTTAGAGCAGAATGAGAGACTAATTCATTGCATATAATATTATACTGTAGAGGGCTGATAACAAAGGGAATCCAGAAAAAGTGACTCTATTAATATCTCATTTTAGCAATGAGAGTTTTAGAGCTATT
>NW_027533085.1:603307-673112 GCF_008692635.1 Crocuta crocuta | reverse complement strand
TTCCACAAAGGAGAAATTTTTTACTTCTTCTTTCTCCTAGGTCATGGGTTAATGTTAAATAGCTGACAAATTTAAGGCTAAATAGTGAAAGATATCCGTCATCATAAAGAGCTGTTGAAACTAGAGGGGGAAAAAAAATCTTGAATTGCCTTTAGGCTTAGACTGCTTATCTCTATTCTGTGAAAGGTGGATTTGTTTTCTGGTTATTCAGAGTTACTCAACTCAGTGGTTTTTAATTTAACTGGCACCTTTTTCATTGGCCAAAATTGTTGTTCAGGGTTTCACCTGGAGATCTAGTATAGGAGGCTGGTAGGGAAAATTGCAGCACTGGCTGGAAAAAATGCACTTAACCTTGTTTTCTCTAGGCATGGGTAACCCTGTACTTGGTGCTGATCATTAGATAAGTAAAAGTTAAAGAAGTGATAAAATTATACATTTAGTGAAAAATACATTACAATGAAAATGGATATGGTGACAAAGCAATCAGATCAAAAGATCTCAAGTTTGAGGATAACATACCCATGTGGAGGGCAGTAAGTGTTCCTATGAAGTTTTGGAGGATTGAGGACATAAGCCAGGTTGTGAGTTAGAATTTAATAGGAGAAATGGATATAGCAACTCTAAACAGTTAATTTTCAAATTAAAAATGAAGAAATAGGGGTCCGAGGGTGGCTCAGTTGGTTCAACGTCCAACTCTTGATTTTGGCTCAGGCCATGATCTCATGGTTTGTGAGTTCAAGCCCCACATTGGGCTCTGTGATGACAGCAGGGAATCTTCTTGGGATTGTCTCTCTCTGTCTCTCTCTGCCCTCTCCTCCTTGCACTAACATGTGTCTCTTTCTTTCAAAATAAATGAGCTAAAAAAAAATCTGAATACATTGTATCATGGAATATATGTATTTAATAAACGCAGACAAGTAATTTCTTAAATTATAAAACGGAAAACACCACAATTACATATAATAAGAAGGTTCACAAGTGTGACATAACGAAAATCATTTCACAATTTGCTAATCTCCTGTATTTGTGACAGGCATGTCAAATCTCAATATGTCTGGCTCTGCACCGACAGCATGGAGTCTACTTAGAATTCTTTCTCTGCCCCTCCCCTGTGCACTTTCTCTCTCTGTTTCTCTCTCTATAAAAATATATAAATAAAAACTTAAAAGGGGAAAAATGAAGCCATGTATGGTGATTATTTGAGATATAAGAGGGAGTTTTTGTTGTTGTTGTTGTTGTTGTTTTAAGATATGAGGAACTTGATGCTTAAGACACCTGACAGGGGTTCATAGAAAGGTATAGATGGCAGATATAGAATATCAAAGTTCTGGAAAATGTTGGAAAAGCAAGAGTATATGTGGAGGGGTGAGTCTTTTCTGGGAGGAACAGAGCATCTCTCTTCAAGTCACTGTGTATGAATGCTCTTAGGTTTTGTTTTATGATGTGAAGTCAAGGGAGTGTCTATATGTCTGTATTTTCTCTGTGAGGAAGAGCAGGAGATCACTTGAGAATGAAGGGAGAAGTAGGGAAACTTGGGATTTCAAGACATGGGAGAGAGTTTGAAATATCTCTAGGACAATGGGGAAAATATTACCTAAAAAAGGTAGTTCTATTTAAAAGCAGTATTGAGGGCTCAGGTGAGTTGATGGCCACAAATTTATAGAGCCATCAACCTACCCGATGTTAGTGCAGTGGTTTCTGCCCATAGTACACGTGTTCCTGGGGATTGGCAGAAAGAGGCACATAATTGGGTTCATGCAGATGTGAGTTTTCACAAGACAGCTTTGAGGAAAGAAAAGATTGAGGTTAGGGCATTAAAATGATGGCATATAACCAGGATAAGGAAGGGAGTGAGAAGAAAAGGCGGAACAAGAAAAAAGTGCTATGTGTGATCAAGGGGAAAGGTGGCTGTGCAGAAAGAAGTGTAGAAAGCTATAGTTGGAAAGTAAAATACTTTAATCCATGATTTTGCAGGTGATAGATTCACCATGTGCTTATGATAATGAGTTGCTACGATGTTGTTAAAGATGAGGTGGTTGAGAAACCAAGTGGTCATGGTGCTGTACGTTAAAGTCTCTCAGGATCATATGAGCTTGGATGGAGATGAAGTTTGCTAAATAATACCTGAAAACTCTTCAGTAAATGAGGGGGAGGTCTAGGAGGTGGGGTAGATGACAGCAATGAGTAGAACTGGGATATGTTAAAATAAGAAAAATGTGAGCCTCAGGAGAGTAAAATTTTTAATAAAATAGTCTAGAAGTGGAAACAAGGCACATGAATGATTCTGAATCACTGTTGGACCTTAAGGAATAAGGGATGTATGAGAATAAACAGCCTCCCCTTGAAATCACTACAAAGGAAAAATCCTGTCTTCATGGACAGTCAGGTTTCAGTTTTCATCAGAAGGTGGTATGTCTTTTTTTTTTTCCCTCCTCCTCTATATCCAATCTGTAGAAAATCCTATCTACTCCCATGGTTTCAATTACAAGGTAAGTAATTCTCAATACTAGATCTCTAGCTGAGGACAATCTTTGGAGCTCCTCCAGACCTCTGTAACGTGCTTACTGAACATCTTCATTTGATGTTCCCTAGTCATCTCAAAATTAACATTTCTAGATGTTAACTCATCCTTGGATTTTCTCTCCTCCACTGTTCCATAATTGTATAATCATACCATCAATCCAGTTGCACACACTGAATCCACAGTAAAATCCTTGGCATCTTTTTTACCCCTGTATCCAATTTTTCATCAAGCCTTGTCAATCCTGTTTCTTGAATCCATTTCATCTTACTGACATCACTTTTTTTA
Organism: Crocuta crocuta; assembly: GCF_008692635.1. NCBI lineage: Eukaryota > Metazoa > Chordata > Mammalia > Carnivora > Hyaenidae > Crocuta > Crocuta crocuta. Next base: position 670,303 of record NW_027533085.1, on the reverse strand, counting down.
AATGTTTTATTTATTTCTAGGAGAGAGAGAGACAGTGTGAGCAGGGGAGGGTCAGAGAGAGGGAGTCACAGACTGAAACAGGCTCCAGGCTCTGAGCTGGCAGTCAGCACAGAGCCCGACGCGGGGCTCGAACCCACTAACCGCAAGATCATGACCTAAGTGAACGTCGGATGCTTAACTGACTAAGCCACCCAGGCGCCCCTTACTGCCACCACTTTTAATCCAGGAGAAAAGTCCCTCCCTCCCGTTCTCCCTCCCTCTCCCGTCCTCCCTCTTTCTCCCTTCCCTCCTCCCTCACCTCACTCTCTCTCCTCCCTCCCTTCTGAATTACTTCGCCGTCTTCTCACTGGTCTCTGCATCTAGATTTTTCTTCAATGCATTCTTTGTCCTATAGGCAGAGTGATATTCCAAAAAGACAAATCTGATTATGTTACTACCTACTTAAATCTATATGTGGCATCCTATTTCCTTAAGATGAATTCTAAACCAGCACTGTCCAATAGAAATATAAGTGTTGTGCCCGATTCGCGAGTCCCCAGAGACCACCAAGGAGACGACACTGATGGCAGTACGAAAGGGTCTTCATTGCAAGCTTGAGCAGGGGCTCACCCGCCTACTGGTGTAGTGGCAGCAAGGTGAAGCCCCGAACAATAGTGAGCAGGGTTTTTAAGGAGTAAGGGACGGGGGTGTTACAGTGTACATGTTGTATGTATAGCATCATCACATAAGCACCAATTACAATTGTACAGCACCCATGGTAACAGCTTTGACCATTCAGTATCTGTGAGGTGTTTATTACTTTTGGTGGGACCCAATCATGACTTTTGAGAATCCTTTGAAAATGACCAATTATGAGGTAAGTTCAAAGGACCCATGTGGGGTTCAGGCAAGCAGTGAGAAATTGGCCAGTTTATACAGAATAACTGTCTACAGTTCCCAGCCTTGACTCAGACCACAGGAATGTTTTTTGATTAGCTGATCTGAGGGCGGTCCGAGGATGGCTTTAGCCTTGAGCAATCTGAGGAACTGGGGCTATGTGCAGCCCAGGTTGCTCTTAATGGAGGCCTTAATTTCATTTTTTAAAAAAATGTTTTATTTATTTTTGAGAGAGAGAGGCAGTGTGAGCAGGGGAAGGCCAGAGAGAGAGGGAGACACAGAAACTGAAGCATGGAGGCCTTAATTTCAAAATGATGTTACTTAGGCTCTTCATAAGAACCACATATGTAACTTAAAATTTCTAGTGGCTGCACTTTAAAAAAAAAAAACAGGTAAAATTTTAATATTTTAGATATAATGGATTAAATAAAACCTATTCCCATTTTGATAGGTAACCAATATCAAAAATTAAGGTATTAAAAACAAATTTGTACTAAGTCTTTGACATCCAGTGTGTATTTTACACATACAAGTTATGTCAGTTTGGACTAACCACATTTCAAGTACTCAGCCACAAGTAGCTAAATGCCACCATATTGGAGAGTATATGCCTATACTCTGTTTTTCTTTTCTTTTTCTACTCTTTGTTTTTAATTATGGGCTCTCAGAACTCTGAGTTTTATCCTTGTAGTTCTTTGTCCAGAATATAATTCCTCTATCAGGGTATTTTTGCTTAAGTTCTCCTGAAAACTAGTCTAAAATAAAGACTAGTGAGGTTTTTTTTCCCCTTTAACTATAGGAAAAGCTACAGAGCCTCCCTGCAGGGGAGAAGGAGTGAGGGTGAAACAGAAGAAAGAAGGGAGAGGCAAGCAAAGAAGTGAACTGGAATCTCTCTTCAGGGGGTTGGTTGCTCAGACAGCCCTCTGAGAAGCCAACTCCTTCCAGAACAGTCTGTAGGGTCTTTTTCACTGGACAGAGTTTCACCTCATCTACTCTCAAACCCCCCACACTTCAGGTTGCACATATATAGTCAGAGTGTGTTATGAATGATCAGCAAGGGAGCCCTAGAGTGGGAGCTGAGACTTGCAGGGCTGAAGTAAAGCGACTGAGGTTGCAAAGTAGGTCAGAGCCTGCCAAGAGCTGGTCATCTCTGTGGCAGCTGGAACAAGAGCTGGGTGAGGTTGAGAGCATCTGAAATTGTGCCTAAGAGGTTACACGCTGGGTAACCCCTACTTTTCCCACAGGGATTAGCTCATATCACTCCCTTACGGAGGCTTTCCCTGATTCTAAGACAAAAAATAATAGATCCCTCCAGTATGCTCTCGTGGTCTCTTATACTTCCCTTCTGAAGATAAAATATATATATTATTATTATATATATACCATATATTATTGTTGTAACTTGTAAAATTGATGATTTGTCTTCCACATAAAACTGTAAGTTCTGTGAGGCCAGGTTTATGACCATCTTTCCCTATGAGATTGCCCTACCTCCTGCCTCACTGTGCTTCACAGTTCACTCTTGTACTGTGTAGGTACCTCACCGAATACTTGTGGCATGAATGGATTAAAGTTTGAATTAGTAAAACATCTTGTGTTTTTCAGAGCAAGACTTTTTTAGCAGAAGTGCTTTCAGAATATATACATTACTAAAGATTCGTTTCTTTCCTTGTTAAGCCTTTCATGGACTGTCAGGCTTTAAGCTGGAATAAAGGCACTGCTGAAATGCTCTCTCTGACCAATGAGTTGCTCTGTGTTCCCTTAGGTTCGCTTGTTCTGCAAACTAGATTTGTCAGGTTAGGAGTTCAAATGCAAGCTCTTTTTTTTAAAACCAGTGCTCTTTGGCACATTCTAATGAGAGCTGTAGCACCCGCATTATTGCATCAGTATTCATATCTAATATGAAAGAAACTGAAAGCTAAAAGGAAACCTCAGGGCTGCAAAAGAGCAGGTCCATCAGGCAGCAATGTCAGCTCTGTTTTGTTTTGTTTTTAATTAAAAAAAAATTATGGGGTTCCTGGGTGACTCAGTGGGTTAAGCGTCTGACTTCGGCTCAGGTCATGATCTCATGGTTTGTGGGTTCGAGCCTCGCATCAGGCTCTGTGCTGACAGCTCAGAGCCTGGAGCCTGCTTCCGATTCTGTGTCTCCCTCTCTCTCTGTCCCTCCTCTGCTCACGCTGTATCTCTCTCTCTCTCAGAAATAAACATTAAAAAATTTTTTTAAAAAGGGAAAAAATATAATGTTTGCTTATATTGCTCTCCTCAAGAGAGAGAGAGAGAGGCAGAGTGTGAGTAGGGGAGGGGAAGAGAAAGGGAGACACAGAATTTGAAGCAGGCTCCAGGCTCTGACCTGTTAGCACAGAACCCAGATGTAGGGTTGAAACCCATGAACTGCAAAATCATGACCTGAGCCAAAGTTGGACACCCAGCTGACTGAGCCACCCAGGCACCCCTGTCATCCCTGTTTTTAAACTGTGTCTTCAGTGAGAAAAGGCTCTGGCTACTGCATTGTGCCTGGTGAGGAAGACTGGATAAAGGAGATATAACAAAGGGAAGTAGCACCAACTTACATTGTGAATTTTTCTGTGCCATCTTCAGTCAACTTATGTTCTAGGGAAGTTATGCTGCCCAACTAATGATATTCCCACTTGGGGACCCATTGTTGAGTAATGTCCTTGATGCCAATTCCTACATTCCAGTTAATTCCAACCCTATTAAATATTCAGTATCTTTCTTGGAACCAATGAAGCTAATGGAAAAAACAAAGTAGAACTTCACTTTGCCCAAGGAGGCCTTCAACCAGAAGTTTTTAGGCAAAGAAGGGACTAGAAGCTGGGTATAATATCCAGAGCCTTTCAATGTATATAGAAATGATTCAGATCTGAAATTGAATGAAGGATTTACTTTATCCTGGAGAGGACTGACAAATGAAGTCACTTGCTTAGTTCAGTAGCCTTCATTTGCATTTTATTTCCTTTAGATGTTTTGAATCTTCGAGGAAAACAGAAATAAGTTTAAAAAAAACTTACTGAAAATGTAAAGGTACTTAAAAGTACAGACTGAGCTCAAATGCTACAAAAAAACACAAAACACTGTAAGATTGTAAAGTGGGAGTTACTACCTCATGGATGAAAAGTGAAAATGACAGTAAGTTACAAAAATACAGACTCTAGGACTCCATATAACATTATATCAGGAAATGTTAAGTTATTGAGGGGGAAAACTTTTTTTTTTTTTCTGGATCACTAGGACTGCAATCTAATTACAAATTACTGAACCAATATGGCCTTCCAGACACATACATTTAGCAGGTGCTCAATAAATATTATTGACCCACTCATTGGCCCAAAATGATCTTGTTTGTAAAAATAGCCTCAGAAGGAAATTCCAAGATAATGCATTTCAGTTGTTAACAGTATTTTTATCTGGAAACAAGTGTTTTTGCCATCTTATTATTTCAAAGCATACATTTATGTACAGCTGACACAAAATTAGCTACACTCCCAGTCGCCTAGTGCTTTAAGGCACAACAAACCTGAGGATGAGATCTTAATCTGTGCATGAGATCTGTGCATGAGATCTGTGCATGAGATCTTAATCAAGACAGCCTTGCCAGTGAAATTCCTATTCAGGACATACTCATGGACTATAAATAAGAGTGTGAAAAGATAACAACATTTTAATATTGGTTGTCACACACTGAAAAATTTCACCCTTGAGAGTTTTAAGGAAATTTCTTTTTTCCTTCAGAAGGAAAATATTCATTTTTAAGACCTAGGCTATTTATTACATAGTAAAAGTTTGAGATACAAACACATCTTTGGGATTCAGAAGCAGGCCCATTGGCCTTGAGCCTCCTGTCTGGGTGAAAAAAACAGCTTTGGCACTCTCTAACTATGGGAGAGGTTTGCTTCTGTGCAATAGATATAATGCTGAGTTTATTGTGATTATATTGGCATATGTAAGGGGTCTATTCTGGACTCTGCTTAGTGCATGGTTGGTATTTAATAATGTCTAACTGCTAATGATTGTGATTGGTGATTATTTATGGTGGGGGGGGCACCAGAATAATCTATCTTCTGTCATTAACTCCATGTGGCATTTGCTAATTATAACTCCTTTCCTTTGCACTAAGCAGATGGCACTCATGGTATTGTATACTTGATGAGTGTGATTTCTTGCAAACCTCCCAGCAACCTTAGGAGGAGGTACTACTCTGCACATAGCTTTGTGGCTGAGGGACCTAAGGTTTAGAGAAGTAATGAGACTCACCCAAGATCACAGGACAAGTAAATGGCAGAGCCTAGTCTGACAGTAGATAGTTTCAAACTTAAGTTCCTGGGCTCTCTCCATTGGAAATTCTGTTTTGGAAGCTTTTGGTCTGAGAGCAAGTCCATTTAAATGCATTCTGGGAGATTTTGAAATGTAGGTCACGTAAAACTGAGTTAGAATATGAAAATATTTATGATTATCTGCTGATTAATTAAATATTCTTGAGGTTCTATGTAGTAAGCATATGGAGAGCAAGAGTTAAAATACCTTTGGTAATTCAGTGATCTTTTGGTGTTTTGGGACCTGTAATTTCAACAGAGAAGAAAGTAACCTTAAGCCAGCAACATTGTTAGGACCCAGAGTATTAATAACAATATCAGTTAGTAACTATCTGATTCATGTCTTTTTATGTTCTACCTGGAATTTTTTTTTTTTTAATGAAGGCAGCTAAAAGCTGTGTTGAAATAACTTTACTAGTAAGGTTTTGATGACTCACATCAGTTTTTCCTTCTCAAGTCTCTGTTCAGAGACTAATCTATTTACATTCAGAACAATCTGAATCAGACCACTTATCCAGAGCTGGCTTAGGGAATTATCTATTTTATTAAGATCTGGATTTCTCTCCTTTGTCCAAACACTGTTAATATCATATTTCTTATTTTATACCAGCCTGTGCAGTTCTTAATCTTTGTTTCTGTTTACTGAGTGTTGTCTCTAAATATGATCATGATTCCTTGGGTTCTCAGGATCCTGCTATCAAATGTTTACTTAAACGTGGCCTTTCTTATTCTTCCTACCTCTGCTTTTGAGGTGAGAGCCTGGTTGTATTCCCCTGGGTGTACCTCCCACACTCTATTCTCAGCTGGAATGACACAAAGATGATTTCATAGACATTTTGCCACTCCTTTGGTTCATCAGTAAACATCCTTATGCTTGAAGAAAGAGCTTAAAACCCAAAGGATGTGGGATATATCACTAAAGTAAAATATGACATCTTTTAAAACATGTTTTTCCATTACCAGGAAAAATGTAAGTGAGAGTATATAGATTTAAACTAACTTGTCATTTCAGGAAAACTTTGTGTCTGTTCCAAGAGGAACATTAAATTGCTCTAAATTTTACTTTCTATTTTCTTATTCAGAGAGCTGTCATTGAGATTCATTGGTCCCTTAATCGATTTATACATTTCTTTACTTTACATTTCCCCACTGCATCTTCTAGAATGGTCTCCACACCAAAGACACTCACAGATTTTATTGACCCACTGACTGACTGTTTGAAACATGACATAGACTGACAGATGTTTTACCAGCCATCTAGGGATTGTATACGACTAGCAGAAATTATTAACTTGCAGAAATCAATAGCTGGAGTGTGCCATAAGCATTTACTTTCAAGCACAGGGTTTATATAAAGGAATTACATGAATTTACTTCAGATGTAGGAATAATTTACATTTTATTACTTTATTTTACAAATATGAACTTTATGGTTTTCATTGCCATCTTTTTATTACTTCAAAACACATATTTTATGTACTGATGACATAAAATTAGCTACACTCCCAGTCATCTCGTGCTTTAAAATGCAACAAATTTGAAACATTGGTGTAAGGTTTTCTGCTCTCTTCAAAATTTTCCATTGAAAAGAATGGGATTAGTACTAGAAGAATGAAGGTAGGTAAATGCTCCTTAATTTCTAAGGGATGCGAAGTTTCCCATAAACTATGGTCTAGGCAAGTAGATAACATTTTAATATTAATACTTAAAGAAATAGTTGGTGAATAGCTAGCAAGGGAAGCCATGATACCTAGAGGCTGGCATGTGTTTATTAAGAAGAAACATAATCAAAGTATCCAGCTCCCTTCTTTGAGGGTGTTATTATATCAGTAAATCATAGGAATACACAAAGTAATGTATTTGGGCAAAGCAAGACATTGGCCACATCTTTCAAGCTACCTTTATGTAAAGATGGTGAATGACTAGCTAAGTGTTCATAATATTAGGTGAATGTTTGAAAGACTGTATCCAAAGAGGATTATTCAGTGCATCAGTGTCAACAGGCAGTTTTCATGAAGGCATGTGTTAGAATTCTGTCCTTGAGCCTACTATATTCATTTTTTTAATGACAGAGGCAAAATGGCATATATAATTACAGTGACTAGGACTCAGACTATCTAGCTCACATCCTGCTTTCATTACTTATTAGAGTATGTAAGCTTGAGCAAGTTACTGACTCCTTATAAGGCACAATTTCTTCATCTTTAAAATGGCAATACTACCTGTCTCATTGGGTTCTTGTGAAGATTAAGTGGGATACATAATGTAAAGCAGATATTAAACCACTAATATCTGGTAAATGCTCAAAAATGTTAGCTATTGTTAACTACGTGGATATGGGCATAGAAATCTAAGTAATCAAGTAAGCTAGACAGAATAAGCTAGACAATAGAATATAGATTTTGCATGACAGGATTTTGATTGAGGGCAGATGGCCATACTTATACCCTAGACTCCCTCCTTCAATCCTAGTATCCATGTTATTTTAAGACAGGACATTTGTTTAAGTATTATCAGGAATATGTTTAAGGCCCTGAATACATATCCCAAACTCATATGAAGAAGTGATGTATATAGGATGTATAAAAAAGGGAATATAGGGGCGCCTGGGTGGCTTAGTCGGTTAAGCATCCGACTTTCACTTAGGTCATGATCCTGCGGTTCGTGGGTTCGAGCCCCGCGTTGGGCTCTGTGCTGACTGCCAGCTCAGAGCCTGGAGCCTGTTTCAGTCTGTGACTCCCTCTCTCTCTCACCCTCCCCTGCTCACGCTGTCTCTCTCTCTCTCTCCTAGAAATAAATAAAACATTAAAAAAAAAAGGAATATAGAAAGATTAAGGAATTTTAATTACTAGAAAGCTCAATATTAGTTAGGAGTATGTAGCCACAAATAAACAGGCAGTAATGCAATCCTAAACTGCATTAACCAAAGTCTGTTGCTACTAGGATTGGAAATACAAAAGTTACTGGTTATACCACTTTGGAGGTGTTTTGGTTTCAATGTTGAGTACCACATTTTAAATGAGAGAGATAATCTGGAGTGTGTTAAAAGAATGATGTCTGAAATAGCCAAAGAACTCAAAACCCTATCACAAAAGAATATTTGAAACTGTAGGGTGTTTACATTGGAGACCAGGAGACATGCAACAAATTAACAGGGGAGGGCTTAGATTTGCTTTTTCTTTAAACTGTTAATTTATTGATTCAATGAAAGTTTTCTTTTTTAATCTCCTGTACATTCAGTTCTGATTTAAGTATCACATTTTTATAACACTTTCAGTCTCCAAATGGAAATATTCATCATTTGTCTAATCCCATCATTACATCACTTTGCTGAGCTTCTGCAATACTTGGTTGGGGTTGTTTTCATGAACATATCCATAGAACTTAAAAGTATATATTTTAAAAAATAATTTTTATTTTTGAGAGAGAGACAGAGACAGAGTGTGAGCAGGGGAGGGGAAGAGACAGAGGAGACACAGAATCTGAAGCAGGCTTCAGGCTCTGAGCTGCAACAGAGAGCCTGATGCTGGGCTCAAGCTTACTAGCAGTGAGATCATGACCTGAACTGACGTTGGACTCTTAACCTACTGAGACACCCAGGCAACCCTAAAAGTGTATATTATTACTGGTTTTGTTGTCCAATTGTTTTCCCATTCTTTCCCCTCCATTAGATTTTTATGGTAGAAGGTTTGGCATTACACAGTACATTGAAAGCTAATGAATGCGTGGAATGGCTTTGACATAGTAATAACTTTTCTTTCAATATGCTCAAGTTCAGACTGAAGGCTCCTTTGAAACTGCAGAATTTTAAAGTTAACTTGGGTTGGGTTGGTGGATCAAATCACCTATATTTCTTCTAATCATTCATTGTACAATATGAACTCATCATATGGTATTGCCCATTTTAACCATCTGATGTCTCACACCTTATCCTGGGGATAGTTTGAAAGTATAGAGGAAAGAAATGTACATATTGGGCTAAAGTTAATCTAATTTCAGATATGCATTAGATGTGAAAATCTCTGGTTTATAAACTCTTTCCCATTTTACCTAATCTTTAAGGTATATATAGATCCATCCATAGTTAAAGGGGTGAAATTATTCTTTGTTGAATATGGCCAACTTTTTAAATCCTTAGAGCAAATTTTGCATATGTTCCATGAATTCTTCCCTGACCAAGGGGTCTAGTAATAAGTGTGTCAATGATATCATACTTTACACTAATTTGACATATTAACTTTTATGCATCTATTTTCAGATGCATTGTCTTATTTAAAAGTTTTCCCAACTGAATCTTAGGCAGATAATAAAAGACTCTGTGAGGTTAAATGTCAATTTTTTTTTTCTTTTTTTGTGGCCAACAAAGGGGCAGAGCCAGGACCAAACCCTCATTCTTCTCACCTTAACTTTATTTTTTTTTTCCAATTGAGTTAATAGTTTTAGATGTCAGCAATTTTATCAGTGAGAAGGGACTCTTCCCTTCAGCTTGAGAAAATTGCCTTTTGTAGTGGCCTTTTGTTTTGTGAAGTATATTTGTTGAACAATGCAGGCTCTGAAATGTCATTTACTTCAGATTCAGAAATTTTGCCCTGCTTGAAGTGACATAATGATATTATCCTGAGGAAGTGCATGTCACTACTTGGGATGTGGAGGCCATCAGTTGAGCCAGACCAGGTAGGCAGTGTAGGGAGGCTGGTCATATATGTGAGGCATACCACACCCTCTTGGGATGAGGCCTTGGTAGCCTATACCTAAGAATCATTTCAGAAATAAAGGTCCAGCATGAGTGGGTTAAAAAGAATCATAAGTGGGGATTGGGATGGAATATGTATCTGGGACATCTGATGGTGGATGTGTGATCTAATCACAGAGGCCATGATTCAGAAGCATATCCTGGGCTACTGTCAGGTTCATAGCCAATGGGAATTAGACCATGCAGTGGGAAATCGTAATTTAGAAAAGAAGGTCAGAGGCACCAGTGTTGAAATTTGCCAGAGCCAAGACCTTCAGTTGGGAAACGAATCCCCAAACATGTGAAGAGGTTTGGTGTAAAACAAAAAAAAAGAAAAAGAAAAAAAAAGAGCTAGAGGACTTCAGCAACGAATGCAGGATCAGGGAGTTAGATGGGCCATTACAACTGAGGAACCAATCCATTGATAAATGAGGATTTTTTGGATTTTTACATTGTTTCTGGGTTATTATGTATGTTTGAAAAATATTGATGCTTTTTAATATTAAATAATGAACTATTTGGCCTTTTTGTTTTTTCAAAAAATATTAGTTAAAGTTTAAATGGGAAAATATTGGGCAACCCATTGAAGCATTTTCCTTTTTATACATTATTATTTCAATTGTGAAAGCAATGCATGAACATGGTAAAATACTAAGAAGGGCTTTTCTTGTTTGAAATCAAGTTAACAAAAATAATAAAAACATCCTCCACATTCATGACATAGAAAAGCTGAGTAAAATATTCTAAAGACATTTTCTTAAACTCCTAGCTAAGCATGCAAGAAAGAAAGAAAAATTTTCAGCTTTCAGAAATGAAGGTGGAAATGAAAACCAGAGCAGAGAGCATCATATAGGGCTGTGCTCCTCTGTCTCATCTCTCTAATTGGAGAATTATTGTGCTGGGAAAGAATCTGAAGAAAGCAGAGTGGGACTAAGATCCCGGCAGTAAAATGTGCTGAAAATTACTAGGAATCTTACCTCTGCCTGGGTTATGAGTGGGGTTAGGAAGGAGGTTTTCTCAAATATCTAAATCTTAAGACTGTGTTTTGAACATAATTCCCATACTGTGAAGTGATTCTACCAATACACAGGGACATTAGAAAGATAGATAAAAAAAGTATAAAACTACTTTGCTTTTTTGGTATAAATTTTCTGTATAACTATGAGTACATAAACAATATAAAAATTAAAAGATACTCTTTGGCCAGTTTCAGTGAACACTTTAAGATTCTTAGTCTGAACTCTCGGGACTTCTTGACAACAGAGATGTATGTGTGGCTGCGTGTGTTTGGAAAGGGAAGGTCTGAGCTATTTTTAGTACTTCAAAAAGCAGATCTGTGTGTAAGATGGCTTATTTACCAGAGATAAAGTTGCATGGGCTATTAAATAGAATTTTAAAAAAATAACACAAAATATCAAAACATTGTTTTCATGGGAAAATACGTATTAAAAATGGAGTGTCAAAAGCTTTCAAAGCATGAATTAGTTGACCTCGTGTCTTTAAAAGCAAATACAAGATAAATCCTATTGTCTCTCACGAAAGTTAATATCACACTTGGTCTTTGTCCTGTATAAAGGAAACCATTAGGTGACCTTTAGTTTGTAGAGTTGGAAATCTACAGAACTGTATAAAAGGAGTAGTGAGTTGATGATCGAGTTATTCCCATCATCCCTGGGACTCTAATGTTATACTATTCCCCCACTGAATGGTCCACCAATGAGCTGTCAATCAGTGGTTTGAATCCATAAAACTACTGGGGCCATCACCTGACAATGAAATTGGACTAGTGTCAGGCATACTGACGTCTCCCTAACCTACCTTATCCTCTGTTCCTTTTTTGACAGCTCCAGAATGGAGTTTATTTCCTGCATTTAATGGATTTGTCATAAACCTAATTGAGTCTTCCAGATAAAAGAAATTTAGGACAACTTCAATAGTCTGGCTTGTAGCCTTGCTAGATTCCTCAGCACCTGCGTATCAATCCAGGTACTCAGAAGATTGGCTGGGATAATTGCAAATCATCCTTATCAGCACCAGGTTATAAATCTTCTTTGGTCTTTTTAAAGGTTCAGAATTAGGATTTTTAGGAAGAGAAGCATTTCAGTAAAATAATTTGTAGTTGGAGAATCAAATTCTCTAACCATTTTTTTCCCCTGGAAGAATATTAGATGACATTAAATAATCAAATTTACAAATAAGATACACACATTCAGGCAAAAAGCATTTCACAAATACATATTTTGAAATAACAATCAATTTAAATTGAAATTTTAGAGCATTTTTTGATCAAATAACAAAATACATGCATATTCATAGTAAAAAAATTACTATTTTTTTAATCATGTAAAACTATAAAATTAGGCAGGATACTGGGATATTGACTACTTTTAAAATACATAGGCCAGTTTATTACTTAGGCTCAATTATTTGATCAAATATTTTCATTAAGTGACAAGAGGATTTGGGGATTCGTATAGTAGGATCTAAAATTGTATCAAAGAGCACCTGCATCTGTGAACCAAGTACAGTCTATTATTTCTTTCCCATGGTCAATATTTTACCTATTATGAGTGAGAAGAAAAATAGAAGAAAACATTGGAGCTTTAGAAAATGTACTTTTTCTATAAAATGCTTGTTTAGTTGGACTTAGAAATCTGGATATAATCAAATCAGTTGTATTTTTGACATTTGTTTCTGAAGTGTTATTATGCAGAATAAAGATTACTAGGGAATGGGCAAAACACTGTAGAGCAATGCTAGTTTTCTAGCAAAACAGAGATGATTGATGTAGAAAATTGATACCTAAGGATATTGGGATATTTTTCTCTTATTTATGACTTTGTGAAAAGGCAATTTCATTAGTGCCCTGCTTCAAATAAAATAGTTGTGCAAAATACTCAGTTTTGAGAACAACTTCCCCTGATGTTTAAAAAAAATCTATCTGTCAAAGTTTCAGTACTTTTATATTGTTTTGAAATTAGACTCTTTATAATTGAGGTATTTCATTTTTGTCCTGTATTTATCTTGGCCACTGAACTTTCACTTTTTATGTTTTCTTATTTTCTTAGGAGCTATTGAAGTTATTTATAAGCAGAGACATTTGGAGATTTAATAAAAGTAAGAATTGATAAGTCTCATTTTTATTTTTTGCTTGTTTGCAAACCTGCCTTGGCTCTTCTGCAAAAATTATCTTTTTAGTTTCTATGATTAAATTAATCACATTTTCTTATAATTATTCTTATTTCTGTTTCTCTTACTACACTATGAGCTTTTCAAGAGAAGGTAACATATTTCAAAATCTGTGTATTCCAACAGGAGCATGGCATCTAGTCTATTAAAAAAAATACTGCGAAGTGTTGACTATCTGAACAAATGAGGAAGAAGCAAGACTACTTATTGTTAGTAGGTTCTTGGAACTGCTTGTAGCTATTATAGTATTAAGAATTGGTCTAGGCTAGATGGCCATAATGGAATAAACTCAGAAAAAAAGTCTTTATTTTTAAACTTGAATGATCTGCAGAATGTCAGTAACAATGATGTAATTAATCTTGGACAATAATATTAAAAACTGAAGTAACTTTTTAATATACCATCAGGATTGTTTGGTGACCCAATGAGATATAATCATCAGTATCATGAGCTAGATCAATAACGATGATTTGGGGAACAAGTAATAGGTAACTCTGACTCAAATAGGGTTAAAACAATAAGGTGACTTATTATTTTTCATAATTAGAAGTCCAGAGGCAAGGTGGATACCAGACATTAATAATATCAGGACCTTGTTTCCTTAAATCTTCTCATTTCTTTTGTCCTCAATATTTTTATCTTACAGTTGTTTTGGGGGAATCCCAAGATGTTTACTATAGATCCACATATCAATTTCAGACATGACAAAAGTCCAAAAGAAGAAATGCATCTTTCTTTGGTTTCTATTTTTAAGAGCTAGAAAGGTTTTTCCAGAATTGATCCAAAATATATCTCTTCTGTTGATTGGCCCATTTTGAGTCTCCTGCTCATTCTAAAGCAATCATGAGCTGTATGGAAATTAGATTATCTTAATTGGCTTGATTTTGTGGTTCTCAGCCCTGGATGCACTTTAGCATGATGAAATTAAAAAAAAAAAAAAAAAAGATCAGTGCTTGGGCTACACCAAGATTACTTGAATCAGAATTTCTGGGGTTATATTGAGAACAATGAACTTGGATACAGAGTCTAAAGGAGACCATGATCACCACAGTTAATTGTCTATACAGAAAGAGGCTTTTGGCCTTCCTCTGGGCTTTGAACTGAGATAAGGAAACTGCTTATTTGCATTTAGTGTCACCAAACATCCCTTGTGAATATCAGTGTATATGTACAAGACAGCTAACCAGTGTTAGAATTTGTGAACTGTGAAGACAACTAGATTGAGCAAGAATTAAACCCAGGTCTTTGTTTGTGTTAGCAAAGAATGCTACATTGCACCAATCAGTCAAGGATGTCCCCAAAAGATTTATAAAAAATTCATGCTCTCTTCCCTGTGTGGCATGTTATACAGAAGCATTTAGGCCAGATCTTCAGATAATCTCTTTAATCCTTCTTCTCAGTGATATGTTCTCTTCCAGCAGGGATGAGTACTGTATACAGGCTTAAGGGTCAGAAAACACTTGGGTAACTGGGGCTAGTTTTATAAGTTCTCTAAGCCTCATTTTACTTGTTTATAAATCTGGGATGGTAACTCCTATCAGAGAGTTATTTTAAAAATTAGACTATAAAGAAAAGGCACTTTGGGCATAGGAAAAGAACAGAAGATGAGCTGATGATCTTTATTTGGTAGCTGATTACTATCAACCCATTTTTAATACTAATCCAGAGAACATATTTATATTTTCTCTTGATCTTTCCCTCCCAGGACCTCCCCCTCCCACTTCCCTTACCTAGGTCTCTACTTTTTTTCTTTGCTTTTGGCACTTATGTCCATACATATGCTTTCTTCCTATCTATATAATGAATTGAAATAAAATTATGAAATCTAAATTATGAAATTTCTCCCTAGTTTCTTTTAAAAAATAAACTATTCAAGTTAATTTCTAGACTTGTCTTTCCTCGCTATCAATTTTTCTGATGGGACTTGCATAGGTAATTTGTTTGGAAGGGAGTGGGTGGGGCTCTCTGACTAACCATACTTAGAGCCAACATACCCATTTTGTTCATTTAAAACAATGATTTATTTTTGCCAGTATCATATATTTTCAGGTTGAGTTGAATGTCTGTTTCATTAGGATATACTAGTATGTATTCTAAGGATAATATCTTATTCTAAGATCCCATTACAGAAAAATAAAGACTGCATTTATCATTTCATCAAAAATAATGACTATTATAGTTTGAAAAAATCTGTAACACAAACAAACCCCCAGGAATGCCATTTTCCAGAGGACTTTTCATGCTACTCCCCAATAACATTTACTCCCTGGCAATGTTGAATTCCTTTCATTCCCTTGAGCCTTCTGTGTGTTCTCCCTTTTGAACTTTCATGGGCTGTTCCTCTTTCTTGACTAATTACCCCTTCTTCACCTGGCTACCTTCTAACTCTCCTTTCTCACCTGGATTTCGGCTTCCTGATCCAAAAGCCTTTTCAGCCTCTTGTCTCTGGAGGAAGCATCACTTCTAATGACTTCCCTGGTGTCTTGTATCACAGTTGCATTGTTTTACCACACAGTACTATTTCACTGTTTTCTTCTCTGGACTCCATACTCACAGAGGGCATCCTTGTGGCCCAGTGCATAGCATAGTGCTGAGCTCATTCCCACTTTAAGTGATAAAACAAAACCAACTTTTGATACCCTCTCAGGACTACATACACTTCAAAGGGCTGTAGAATTAGAGGTAGGTGACAACGTATCTTTAGCATATTCTGTTTGCTTATAGATCTACTTCCCTCAGATCTCCACAACAGCAAGTATCCATCTAATTTTATTAAAACAAAAAGAAAAAAACAATGTTCCATGTTACTGATGTAAAACTTACATTTTTGTTTTATTTAGTACAACTGGTGTTTTGGGTTTTTTTCCCTCTTGTTTCAGGAGGCATCTTCCCTCTGGTTGATAGAATTGTATTTCTTTCTTTTTCAGTATCTTTATTTTAATCCCAGCCTGTCTTTGGTGAGATTTGTGTTTCCCTGCTTAATGATGTCCTTTGAACCTTCGCTATGAAGTGCAATAACTTGATTTTGAGATTTCAAGTATAGTGTTTTAATCCTATACACTGGATTTAGCAGTATAACCTTAGCATGCTTTACCCACTCTGATGTCGTGTTTTCTGTTCTTTTCTTGCTAGAGGCATACAGATTTTAAAAATATATTGGGCTGTTGGACACAACCATTCAAGCCAGAATTCTCAGGGATGTATTGATATACAATCATTTTTAGATAAATAAAATAATCCATTTTTGCTACTGACTTAAATATTTTCCTGTTAGAATCATAGAGTCATTTTCTTTATATTGTTAACTAATTTTCATTGATTTTTTTCTATATACTGTTGCTAAATTTTATTACTTCTGATTTTCTTCATTAGGACATTATCATATTTAAAATAATCTTGTGCTTACTGTCTTTTTACAATATCAGAAGACTTGTGATTAAAAAGGAGGCTAGAGAGAGTAAACTAGCATTTAAACTAAATTATTTGGATGACAAAATGTAGAACTTGATGAATAAAGTAAAAGCCTTTGGGAGTATTGATTTTCAGTGAAGTGTATGGTAGATAATCCTCTGAAAATTCATTTACTAAGTACATTAAACTGACTAAGCTAGAAACGTCAAAAATTAGGTTGAAAATTGGCCAAAGTATCACAAACTAGATAATAATACATATTACATGTTGAAGTAGGTAGTCTAGATTATAGTTAATAGAAAGCTCAGCTTTGTGGGGTGTTTGGGTGGCTCAGTCAGTTGAGTGTCTGACTCTTGATTTTGGCTCAGATCATGATCACAGTGTTGTGGGATTGAGCCGCATGTCAGACTCTGCCCTGAGCATGGGGCCTGCTTGAAACTGTCTACTTCTACCCTTCTTCCCTGCTCATGCCTGCTCTCTCTTAAAAACAAAAGGCGGGGGGCAAACAAAAAAACTCACCTTTACATTTTTCATAACATCTAATGAATGTTATGGAACTGGAAATAATGGATGAAAATTTCCGTTTAGATATACGTATACTTGAATAACAATAGAAAATATCATTAAAATCTTGAAAATTTCAGATGTTTTTGTGAATAGCTATAAATATCATTACAGAGCAACAAAGAGTCAATTTGGAAAAATGGGATTAAAATGAAGAGGATAATATTTGTTATGACAACAAAAGATAATTTAAAGGAAGGGTGGAAACCAGTACTGGAAACAGTCCAAGTTTCTTCTTCTATGCTTCATCCTCTTTCTTGTAATTCTAACTGAGAATTCAGTTCTTGGCCCCATGCCCCCATGGGCTTTGGGGGTCTTGGTCCCATGCCCATGTGGGCTTCCACAAGAACACAGTGAACCACTAAAGTCTGACTAGCAAAGGCTGAGAGAATGGTGGAGAAGCAGTTAAACAAACCAAAGGCTGGGGATTTTACCACATCCTAACTTAATGTGGGAAAGGGTGTTGTTTACCCTGAAGCTTCCTTTGACAGTGAAGGTGGGATTGTAAGTCTGGATGTACTGTAATGGGCCAGTAATAAGGGTAGACAAGGTTGTATTGTCAGATGAGTTTCTCCTCTAGCTGTCCTAAATCCACCATAACAAGCATTAGATTTTCTTTTCAGGCCTCAAACGTAACTGCAACAACATAGCCCCACTGAACTGCAAGAGAGGATAGAAAAAATGTCACCTTGCCAGCATTTATAATAGGATTGAGAAAGGGAATGTTGGTAAAATTAGTGACAATATCTGTCCCCACAGGAATCCAGACTAATCGCACCAACAGTGAAGAGAATGGAGAAATGCAAGAACTATCCCCTCATAAAGTCATGAATCTCAGAATGGTTTAGAGTTCCCCCAAAACATATTTTAAAGAAATAAGATAGGGGCACCTGAGTGTCTTACCTGGTTAAGCATCTGACTCTTGGTTTGAGCTCAGGTCATGATCTCATGATTCATGGGTCCAATCCCCACATTAGGTTCTGCACTAACAGTGCAGAGCCTGTTTGGGATTCTCGCCCCCCATCCCCCCTGCTTGAGCACACTCTCTCCCCCCCTTTCTCAAATAAACATAAAAAAATAAGATAATGCCAGTCTTTATCAAAGTCTTTTAAAGTATGTAGAATTAATGGAAAACCTCCAATTTATTTTATAAAATCTAACAGAAAACTGCATACTGATATAATTTATGAATATAGATAATTAAAATTATTTTTAATAACATTAAAATAAAATGTAGCTGTATATCAAAGAAATACTATAATGAGATCAAATAGAATTCAATATGATGGTATACTGTGATTCAGTATTAAATTTCTATAAAAACTTTCTAAGGACTGAAAGTTGCACTTGGATAAATGTGGAGAATGTAAATGCCTAGAATAAACTTCCCCTTCTTTTGACATGGTTTTAAATACTCCTATGTGGCAATACTTAAGGAAAAGCAAACATTTGCTGAGCATTTTCTTTATACTAGAGACTTTACAGGTATATTATTCAATACTCAACTTGAGATGGGCATTATCATGTCTCCTTTTTTACATATGGGGAAACATGCTTAGAGAGTTTAATTAGCTTTACCTTAAGTAGTTTTGTCAGATCTTGGGTTTGATTTTGCCCTCCTCAGAAGTACGAAGTTAGATTGTTAATGTTTCATAGGTGCTGGCTGAAGGTATGAGACTCCTGGGTCAGAGACCAAATAACTTACTATTCTTGGCACATGAGCATCATTGTATTTGTATTGGTTGCTCTTCTGCTGAAGTTCCATGGGAGTGATAGATGAGCTACACATAATGGGTTTGTGTTGAAGTTGAGGAATACTGAGCTGGGGGAATCCACTACATTTATAGCAAGAGTAAGCTAGTCTTTTCTTTGTCAAAGCGGTGGAGAGGAGAAATTACGCTTTCAAGCAACCAGGTACATTACAACCTGGATTGAGTAATAGAGTGGTCTGGGCCTTGCAATCTTGGAATACCCAGCAAGATGTGCCAACAAGCAAGAGGTCCCAGGATGACCATCTCTCCAACAACCTTCATCTCCAAATTCACTCACCTCAGCTCTATAAGCAATTTTAAGTATTTCAATAATGTCTTATGCTTATGATGAAAATGATTTTTGTTTAAATATATTGATTGTATAAAAGTAAAAATCAGTCTTCCATTTTCCTAAATTTATATTCTAAAACTGTGCATATTGATTTGTAAAGTAAGGAGACAATTCAAAATATTTAGAAAAAAATTTTGAAATTCCTTTGACATTTGTAGACTCTGAGTCCAAAAATGACATCAAGGCTTTATTGATCATGATACTGCTCATTTCAAAGAAAACAAAGCATTTTGAAGAAAGGTATAAAAATAAATTTTATACTTTGTGCAATAATGTGCAAATGCCAAACCAATGGCCATTTCACAGTATTGAAGAAAAAATAGGCATGTGGTATTCTCTAGATTTAGTGCAATTCGCTTTTTAGACAGGCTATATGTCTACATCAGTAAGCGATACACCCTTTGACACCTTTCTTAATATCATGTCCAACAAGCTTTTGAGGCAGAAAGTCCTTTCTGTGGGTCCAAATCAATATCTTGAGCTTTTCTGATTAATTTTATTAAAAAATTCCCTTCCTTTTGAAAGAAGGTGTCAAATTAGCAATCCAGAGAAATAGTGTAACAAAGGAAAAAATGTTGTAGTTGCTGGAAAACTAAATAGAATTCAGAGGTAAGACTTGCTCATTGAAAGGGTTCTTAAAAAGAAGAATGTTTAAAATGATACTTCTCTCAGCTTTGTGTGAGAAGCAGTAACCTCTGTCCTGCTGTTGGTCTTAGAGTCTGTCATTTGACTTATTTTGTCTTCTCAAATAAGCCACTTTCCTGAGGCAGGAATTTGTTTATCATTTCCAATCTGCAACTAGTATTAGTCCTTTACCTAATCTTCACTGGCTCTTGATGGCTCGGGTAACAACTCTAATGTAATTTCTCGGTTGCTGTTTGCAGTTAATAGGTATTAAATTAAATGTGCAAGTGGTCGACTGTAGATAAAAGTATCATTGAGCTTTTGGCAAAAAAAGCTGAAACATATATTACATTCCAATGGGAAAACCATTAGCTTTAATAACTGGATATGAATTGTTGGCATTTATTATACTTGTCAGTATGCTAATGTTCATTAGATTTTTAATGAGAGGATGGCAATAAAAACATGGCATAAAGTTAAAAATGGATATTAATTAGGGTATTAAAATGTCCTTACTTATGTAGTTGTGAAGAGGAAAGCTGGTAACTGAACTTTTTTTGTGTGTGTGTCTGTGTGTATTGAAACCANTTCGCACTCACGTTAGAAGGCTCTCTCAGTGGATTCTGCGTCCTTTGTCTCCCAATCTCTCAGGTTTTGTAAGGTTTCCAATGGCTTCAGATCTTTTCTGTGTGATGTATGGGCGCGAGTGCAAGTACGGAGCTCCTTACTTCTCCGCCATCTTGCCCGTCTCCCGTAACTGAACTTTGATAATAAAAACATTTCCTCTATTCCTTTTTCCTCCTGCTTCTTCTTAAAATATTAGACAAATAGAAAAATACGAAAAAGTAAAAATAATAGTCACATAGCGGTGAATGTTTAAGACCTGTTCCTTTGGCAGGTAATTATATGGATGGTCCCCGATTTATTATAGTTTGAGTTGGGATTTTTCAATTTTACAAAGATGTGAAAGCAATACACATTCAGTGGAAACCACACCAGATTTTGAATTTTGAAATTTTCCTGGGCTAGTAATATGAATGTACAGTACCCAATTGTGATGTTGGTCAGTAGTGGAGAGCTTGCAGCTCCCAGCCAGCCACAAAGCTGAACAACCCATTACAGCCATTTTGGTGCCCACACAAGCATTCTGTTTTGTGCTTTAAGTACCATATTCAGTAAGTTATGTGAGATATTCAGCACTTTATTATAAAATAGGTGTTAGATGATTTTGCTCAACTGAAGGCTAATGTAAACTTAAGTTTTTATTTTAATTCCCATTAATATTCAGTGATACATTAGTTTCAGGTGTACAATATAGTGATTCAATTCCACACATCACCTGGTGCTCATCACAACAAATGCACTCTGTAGTTCAGACCATCTCCTGTTTAACCTATCCTCTCACCCACCTCCCCTCTGGTAACCATCACTTTGTTCCCTATAGTTTCTTTGCTTTCCTTTTTTCCCCTATGTTCATTTGTTTCTTAAATTCCACATATGAGTGAAATCATACAGTATTTGTCTTTTTCTGACTGACTTATTTCACTTAGCATTATACTCTCTAGCTCCATCCATGTTGTTGCAAATGGGAAGATTTCATTCTTTTTTAAATGATGAATAATATTACTGTGTGTGTGTGTGTGTGTGTGTGTGTGTGTGTGTTTTGTATTCCTCAGGTAAATACCCAGTAGTATGATTGCTGGACCTCAGGGTAATTCTATTTTTAACTTTTTGAGGAACCTCCATACTTTTTTCCACAGTTGCACCGGTTTGTATATCCATCAACAGTGCACAAGGGTTCCTTTTTCTCCACATCCTTTCCAACACTTATTTCTTGTAGATTTTAGCCATCCTAACAGGTATGAGATATCTCATTGTAGTTTTGACTTACATTTCCCTGATGATAAATGATGATGAGCATCTTTGCATGAGTCTGTTGGCCCATCAATATGGCGTCTTTGGAGAAAAGTCTATTCCTATCTTCTGCCCATTTTTTAACTGGATTTTTTCTTTTTTTGGGTGTTGAGTTAGATAAGTTCTTTATAGATTTTGGATACTAACTCTTTATCAGATATGTCATTTGCAAATATCTTCTCCCATTCAGCAGGTTGCCTTTTAGTTTTGTTGATTATTTCCTTTGCTGTGCAGAAATTTTTATTTTGATGTAGTCCCAAAAGTTTAATTTCACTTTTATTTACCTTGCCTCAGTGAATCTGCCTAGAAAAAGATTTCTAGGGCTGATGTCAAAGAAGTCATGGACTGTGTTCTCTTCTCAGATTTTTATGGTTTCAGGTCTCATATTTAGGGTCTTTAATCCATTTTGAATTTGCTTTTGTGTATGCTGAAAGAAAGTGGTCCAGTTTCATTCTTTTCTATGTTGCTATCCATGTTTCCCAACACCATTTGTTGAAGAGACTGTCCTTTCCCATTGGATATTCTTTTTGGCTTTGTCAAAGATTGTCTGTATAATTGTAGGTTTATTTTTGGGTTTTCTGTTCTGTTGATCTATGGGTCTGTTTTTGTGCCAGTACCATACTATTTAGATTACTATAGCTTTAAAATATAGCTTGAAATCCAGAATTGTGATGCCTTGAGATTTTCTTTTCTTTTTCAAAATTGCTTTGGTTATTCATGGTCTTTAGTGGTTCCATACAAATTTTAGAATTGTTTTTCTACTGTGCAAATACTGTTGGTATTTTGATAGAGATTGCATTAAGTCTGTAGATTGCTTTGGGTAATATAGACATTTTAACAACATAAGTTCTTCCAATCCATGAGCATGGAATGTTTTGCTATTTCTTTATGTCATCTTCAATTTCTTTCATCGGTGCTTTATATTCTAGTTTTCAGAGTACAGATCTTTCAGCTTTTTGGTTACATTTATTCCTACGTATCTTACTAATTTTAGTACAATTATAAATGGGATTGATTTCTTAATTTCTTTATGCTGCTTCATTACTGGTATATAGAAAGGCAGATTTTTAGATATTAATTTTGTATCCAGTGACTTTACTGAATTCAAATCAGTTCTAGCAGTTTTTGGTGTAGTCTTTAGGATTTTCTATCTATGGTATCATGTCATCTGCAAGTTAGTTCTTCCATGCCAAGTTGGATGCCTTTCATTTCTTTTGTTGTCTGATTGCTATGGCTAGGATTTTCAGGACATGTTGAATGAAAGTGGTGAAAGTGGACATCGTTGTCTTTCTCCTTACCTTATGGAAGGATTTTGTTAGCTGTGGGTTTTTCATAAATGACCTTTATTATGTTGATGTATGTTCCCTCTAAATCTACTTCGTGAGGGATTTTTATAATGAATGGGTGTTGCACTTTGTCAAATGCTTTTTCTGTGTCTATTGAAATGACCATATGGTTCTTATCCTTTGTCTTATTGGTGTGATGTGTCATGTTGATTGATTTGCTAATACTGAACTGCTCTTACAACTCAGGATTAAATCCCATTTGATTGTTTTGAATGATTCTTTTAATGTATTATTGGATTCAATTTGCCATTTTGTTGAGGATTTTTGTATGTATGTTCAACAGAGATATTGGCCTGCAGTTCTCTTTTTTTTGTGGTGTTTTTTTCTGGTTTCAGTGTCAGGGAGACACTGGCTTCATAGAATGAATTTGGAAGTTTTCCTTCCTTCTCTATGTTTTGGAATAGTTTCAGAAGAATAGGTATTAATTCTTCTTCAATTATTTGGTAGAATTTGCCTGTAAGCCATCTGATACTGGACTTCTGTTTCTTGGGAATTAGATAACTAATTCAATTTCTTTGATGGTAATTGGTCTGTTCAAATTTTCTGTTTCTTCCTGTTTCATTTTTGGTAGTTTGTCCATTTCCTCTAGGTTGTCCAATTTGTTCAGATATAGTCGTCCAATTTTTTGACAAATAGTTTTTCATAACCTTCTCTTGTAATTTTATGTCTGTGGTATTGTTATTTCTTCTCTCTCTTTTGTAATTTTATTTATTTCAGTCTTTTCTCTTTTTCTTGATAAGTCTGACTAGAGGTTTAGCAATTTTATCGATTTTTTTTCAAAGAACAGCTACTCATTTTATTGATCTATTTTTGTAAGTTTCTATATCACTTATTTCTGCTCTAATCTTCATTATTTTCTTCCTTCTTCTGGACTTTGGTTTTGTTGTTGTTGTTGTTGTTGTTTTCTATCTCCTTTCGGTATAAGGTTAGGTCATTTATTTGATATTTTTCATGCTTCTTGGGTAGACCTGTATTGCTATAGACTTTCCTCCTTTGCTGCATCCCAAAAGCTTTGAACTGTTTTGTTTTCATTTTCTTTGTTTCCATGTACTTGTCAATTTCTTCTTTTATTTCCTGGCTGATCAATTCACTGTTTAGGTGCATATTGTTTAACCTCCCCTTTAATCTTCCTGGCAGGGCCGGTTTAGTGATCATGAACTCTTTTGCTTGCCTCAGAAACTCTATTTCCTAACCCAGATTAGGGAAGTTTTCAGCTATTATTTCTCCAGATAAATTTTCTGCCCCCTTTGTTTCTCTCCTTCTAGAAATGTATATATACATCTATAATGTAAATGTTACTATGTTTGATTGAGTCACTGAGTTCCCTAAGACTGTTCTCATTTTGCATAATAATTTTTTCTCTCTTTTGTTCACTTGAATTACTTACCTTTGCTTTGTTTTCTGGGTCATTAATTTGTTTCTCTCCTTCCAGCCTGCTCTTCATTCCATAAATCATGTTTCTCATTTCATTTATTGATCTCTATATACTCTTATCTCTGTGTTAAGGGTCTCACTGATGTCTTCCACTCTTTACTCAAGTCCAATGAGTATCTTTGTGATAATTACTTTGAATTCTCTATTAGATATGTTACTTAGTATGTTTAATTTAGATCTCTGGTTGTGACCTTGCCCTGTTCTTTCATTTGGGATAAATACCTCTCTCTTCTCATTTTGTCTAAGTCTCTATACCTGTTTTTGTGTTAGGAAAGTCATTAACTTCTGTTGTCCTTGAGGGCAATGGTCTTTTATTATTATTTTTTTCACTCTTAGTAATTATCCTTTATTATTATTTTTTCTTTTTCTTTTTCAATTTTAAATAGTTTATTGTCAAGTTGGTTTCCATATAAAACACCCACTGCTCATCCCCACAAGTGCCCCCCCTTCATGCCCATCTCCCCCCTCCTATTCCCTCCACCCCATCAATCCTCAGTTTTTGTCAGCATTCAAGAGTCTCTCATGGTTTGCCTCCCTTCCTCTCCCCCACTATTTTTCCCCTTCTTCTCCCCCATCGTCCTCAGTTAAGTTCCTCCTAATCCTCCTNTTTATTTTTTCAAAGAACCAACTCTTGGTTTCATTGATCTGTTTGACTGTTTTTTTTGTGTTCTATATTGTTTATTTCTGCCCTGCTTTTTATTATTTCTCTTCTTCTACTGGGTTTGGTGTGTTCTTTTTGCTCTCCTTCTAGTTCCTTTTGGTGTGCTGTTAGATTTTGTATTTGCTCTTTTTCTAATTTCTTGAAATAGGCCTAGAGTGCAATGTACTTTCCTCTTAGGATTGCCTTTGTCGCATCCCATACAGTTTGAATCGTTGTATTTTCATTTTCATTTGTTTCTATATATTTTTAACCTCTTCTCTAAATGCCTGATTGACCCATTCGTTCTTTAGTAGGGTGTTCTTAAACCTCCATGTTTTTTGGAAGTTTTCCAGACTTCTTCCTGTGGTTGATTTCAAGTTTCATAGAATTGTGATCTGAGAGTGTGCATGGTATGATATCAATTCTTTTATATTTATTGAGGGCTGCTTTATGTCTTGGAGAATGTGCCATGCGTACTTGAGAAGAAAGTTAATTCCATGGCCTCAGGATGTAGAGTTCTAAATATCTGTCAGATCCATCTGGTCTAATGTGTAATTCAAGTCCATTGTTTCTTTAGTGATTTTTTTTGTCTGGCTGATCTATCCATTGCTGTAAGTGGAGTATTGAAGTCCTCTGCTATTAGCACATTCTTAAAATTTTTTAATGTTTTATTTATTTCTGAAAGAGAGGAGAGAGAGACAGAGAGAGAGAGACAGCATGAGCAGGGGAGGGTCAGAGAGAGAGGGAGACACAGAATCTGAAACAGGCTCCAGGCTCTGAGCTGGCAGTCAGCACAGAGCCCAACACGGGGCTCGAACCCACGAACTGGGAGATCATGAACAGAGCCGAGGTCAGACGCTTAACTGACTGAGCCACCCAGGAACCCCAGCACGTTCTTATCCATAAGATTGTTTCTGTTTGTGATTTTGTTATGTATTTAGGTGCTCTTGCATTCGGTGCGTAGACATTTATAATTGTTAGCTCCTTCCGATGGATAGATCCTGTAATTATTATATAATGCCCTTCTTCATCCCTTGTTATTAACTTTACTTTAAGGTCTAGTTTGTCTGATATAAGTATAGCTATTCCAGCTTTCTTTTGACTTCCAATAGCATGATATATATTTCTCCATCCCCTTACGTTCAATCTGAAGGTGTCCTCAGGTTGAAAATGAGTTTCTTGTAGACAGAAAATAGATGGATCTAGGTTTTTTTTTTTTAATCCATTATGCTACCCTATGTCTTTTGATTGGAGCCTTAGTCCATTTACATTCCGTGTTATTATTGAAAACTATGAGTTTAGAGTCATTGTGTTCTTTGTAGGATTCATACTTGTAGTGATGTCTCTGGTACCTTGCGTTCCTTGCAACATTTCCCTCAGAGTTCCCCTCAGGATTTCTTGTAGGGCTGGTTTAGTGGTGATGAACTTTTTCAATTTTTGTTTATTTGAGAAGACTTTTATCTCTCCTTCTATTCTGAATGACAGGCTTGCTGGATAGAGGATTCTTGACTGCATATTTTTTCTGTTCATCACATCGAAGATTTCCTGCCATTCCTTTCTGGCCTGCCAAGTTTCAGTAGATAGGTCTGTAATCACTCTGATAGGTTTCTCTTTGTATGTTAGGGCCCTTTTATCCCTAGCTGCTTTCAGAATTCTCTCTTTGTCCTTATATTTTGCCAGTTTCACTATAATATGTCCTGCAGAAGATTGATTCAAGTTACATCTGAGGGGAGTTCTCTGTGTCTCTTGGATTTCAATGTCTGTTTCCTTCCCCAGATTGGAGAAGTTCTCTGATATAATTTGTTCAAGGACTTCTTCAGCGCCTTTCCCTCTCTCTTCCTTTTCTGAAATTCCTATGATATGAATATTGTTCCGTTTGACTGTGGGCAATGGCCTTTTAAAGAAGAGGTCCTGTTAGTACCGTGCAGTATAGTGCCCCCTGTTTCCCAGGGCCTAACACTTTTGGGAATATCTCCAATGTGTGCTGCATGTGCTCTGCTGTTTTGTCCTGGCTACTTTACCCTTCAGGCTAGTTGTCCTCAGAGGCTCTCTTTGCCTGTTGTGGACCGTGTTTTGTCCCTGGACTGTGCATAGTGCATTTTAACTAGGTGTGCTCTGGTCTGCTTATGAATTGAGAGTGTTACCACTGATACCAGAACTGAGGCTCTGCAAAACTCCCATGTTGAGAGACGTGGTGTGAGCAGGGATTTGGGTTGATCAGAGGGAGTGTACCCACTGTGCTGGGACTGAGGCAAGAGTAACTGGGAAGGAGAATTCCACTGGTGTGCCGGTGGGTAGGGCTTGGTGTAAGCAAGTTAGGGAATGTTAGCACTACTTTAGTTCCCACAGTAGGCTCTGTGGTTATGCTAAGGGGAATGGGAGAGGAATGACACTAGCCAGCTCCTTTTTTCCTGAAGAGGTGTCTCCATGAATACTACTTCTCAGGGAAGTGGTGCGAGGGGACCGAATAATCTCTCACTGTTTGCCCCATGTGCTCTTCAGATTGCTGTTTCCATATGTATGTCCTTGGCCTGTTTGCCCTGCCTTCTCTCCAAAAGCTTCCCCAGTGCCTTTGGGCTCTCCTGAAACCAAAACTACTGACCTTTAGAACTCCAGGCTTTAAGCCCCACTGGTTACAAGAATTCAGGAAATTCAGCCCCTCTTTCTTTACAAGCCAATTGCTGTGGGGAGTCATCTTCCTCATGCACTCACTTGTGTGCTAGCCTGCCTTTCACCCTTCTCTTCTACCACAGCTCTATCTACATGGTAGCTGTCATGGTCCATTTTTCTCCCAAACCATGCCTCTCCATTTTTTCAATGTGGCCTCTTCTCTACCTGTAGTTGTGGAGTTTGTTCTTCCAGTCTTCGTGTCAATTTCTGGGCTATGCAAGATGATTTGACAGTTTTCTAGTTATATTGATGGGATGAGGTGAGCTTAGGGTCCTCCTACTTTGCCACCATCTCCCCTTCTCCTAATATAAGTTGCCTGAGCACATTTAAGGTAGGCTAGACTAAGCTAAGATGTTTGGTAGGCTAGGTGTATCAAATACATATTTGAGTTAGGATATTTTCAACTTCTAATGAGCTTACTGGGACGTTACCTTTTTGCAAGTGGAGGAAGATGTGTATATATGATGCCAGCCAAATACAGGTTTTAGCTATGTATAAGCAAAACTATAATACAGCACTGTATAATTGTGCAAATGAGAAGGCATGAAGATTATAAGTGTTCTATCATAAGAGACTGTATAGTGTAGGTTTAGGGTAATAAATGATAATAAAGTTGCTAGGATTTAATTCCTGGCTTTGCTACTCACTGCCCATGTTACTTAAAGTGTCTGAATTTTCCCTTATCAGTAAGATGAGAATGACCATTATGTCCTCCATTTCTGCATCTGTAAAGTGGATAATGATAATGATACCTCACAAAGTGGGTGTGAGAGTTTGATAAGATTATGTATAAAATTTTGCTTGGCACAGTCCCTGACATATCATAAGTGTTATGGAGTTCATTCAAGGAAGAAAAATATTTTTACTTTATTTTTTTAAAAGAAATGTGACAAGCAGAGTTTCAATAATTGAAGAGCCCGTCTCAAAAATAATTTGTCTTTAATTCTTCACCCTTAGAAGACATCAACAAAAATGACATAATAGTATAAGACATAGAAATGTTGATTGGAAATGTAATGTTGAATGATCTTTTCATGTAGCCCCCAATTTACATTGCAAGATTTTTATATTTTATAGGAATATTAACAAATACATTTGAGATTTTTGAAGAAGAAGGTATGAAATATCTGTAGAAGCATATGGTATTGAATCAAAAGAATGAGAGTAGTTCAGGGGATTCTAACACAACTGCTAAAGAGAAAAATGACCACACAAGATATTTAGATGTTTCTTTCTAAATGGGCTGAGAACAGTTGAAGGTTTGGAATGTGTTGTATCAATAAGATTAGGTGCTTTAAAATATAAACTGATTCTTTTCACATCATCTACAGAGTCCTCCCTGTATTCTAGCTATACTAGCTCTTAGCCATGGCTCTTCTACACAAATCTTCACCCCCATATATCTGTGGAAACTCCCATCCCTTCTTTTGAGATACTTCCTGGAATTCTTAGCTGATCTATTCTCATCATTCCTAGTAGAACACCATATGAGTTGTTACTTATACCCTGTATCTGCCCCTATTTTAGCAATAATATTAATAGCTGCATGTGTTTTGCAGAATTACTATGTGCCAGGTTTTGCATTCAAGATTCCATGTATTATCTCATCATTCCTTGCAAGAACCCTTAAGAGCAACCTGAAAGGGCTAGAGTGACCCATTTCAAATAGTTATAAAGAGCACTGACCTTTACTTCAGGGTATAAATTAGAATGTTTGAGCCAAACCTATGTATTTCAGGTATAGGAAGACACTTATGCACATATGACTTATGTAAATTATCTACCTTAGAAATAAAGTACACTCTCTGATTTTGAAGAACTTGTATTCTAGGAAATGATCCAGACAAATGAACAACTGTTGGGTTGAAATGCGAAAATTGCCATTTTTATAGATCAAAACTGGTCAATATAAACAATTTCTTATGCTTTGACTTCACATTATATAATAATTCAGGATGCAAAAGCCTCTGACTATTTGCTTTAGGAACCTAATGAAAATAAGAATGAGAAAAATGTTTCTGCAGTTTATAATGCAATTGTTTATTTTACAAGAGTATATGAATTTAGTATTAGCAAAGATTTAAGTGTTATGACAAATGTTATTTAAGGAAGGAATATAAAACTCTTAAACCATAGTGTTAATTTTATATGAAGATAGGGAAAAAGGTGACCCATGTCAAATGTTTTTGTTACAAAAGATTTGTAGGTTGAAATCCTCATTTGATTTTCATATGTGTTCCTGATCTGTGGCATACTGGATTTTAGTGATTTCCAGAGGAATAGTTTTCGAAGACTATTTTATACACACATAAATTTTACATGTGTAGGTTTAAGTTTTTAAAATTGAAGAGCAGGGACAATGGCCATAGAATTCCTATTCTTCCATGGGTAAAATGTAGGTTAAGCTTTCAAAATAAGATATTGTGACTAATGCATTTATGAACATATTTTTCCACATAGCTTTATTAAAAGATCTTTAATTTAGCTTTATTAAGGATTATTAGATAAGAATAATACTTAGATAAGAGTGTGCTCCTTAATACAGTTGAAGAATATTAGACCAGGGCAATAGCAAAATATCTATGTGGAATATTGAATGCTAATAAAACAATAGGAAACAAATAGAATTTCCAGAGGTTAAAATATTACAAACATAGTAATATTCTAAGTCCTTCAAAATTGCATTAATGCTGAGAATATAGAAATTCTGCTTATAAACCTAAAAACAATAGCTCGGTGTTTGATAATATAACCATAGTGTCCAGGGCTGGCTTATTCAAAAAAGGTGCTCAGCCAGTAGTTGTTGCATGAATACATTAACAGATGAAATATATCGAAGCCTGGACTTTTAAATCTAGTAATTAATCTTTTTAAAAATTAGAAAATTTTTACACACATGAAGGCATTTGTTAGATTTGTGGAAACAAGTCAGTGAAGATGAAAATTCTTGTTAGAGGAAAGAATAAAAAAAAGGAAAAAGAGTCTAAGACTAAATTATTAGTTTTATTCATTTCAGTGCACATTGATAAGTATGATCAGATTCATGTCAAAGACTGCACATTTTATTTGATGATTAAAAAGTTGATAAATAGGTCTTTAATCTCTTCACGGATATGCCAAGAAAATAATATTTGAGTGAAAAACTGGCAACTTCTCAGGTTTTAACTGTATCAGACTAACCAGAGTTGCAGGGGGAGTCAGAGGCTCAGTGAAATGAGAATGGAAAGAATTTGGTTTCACTTCATCTTTCTTTTCATTAACTTTGTGATCTTGGGCCAGTGGATTAAAACCTAAACTCTTAGCTGCCTACCAACTCCCCTAATCTAAATATTGCAAATACAAGTATAACATACAATTTTATATATTTACCATAAAAAGAGTAATTCTCTATTAAGCCAGGTGCATGTAAGAGAAGTGAAGTTCAAAGTTGACTAAGAAGGTGCCTAAGAAAGTGGTAGGCTTCCAGGTGTGTATTGTATAAAATTTGTAATAGTCTCCTAGACCACAAGGTGTCATTCACACTGTACTCTGGGAACTAAGCAGCAGGCCTATTGAGAGAGGATAATTAGCAAGGAGGAGAAGAGGTTTGTCATAACTCTGAGGCTAGCCTTCCAGAAGTTGCCATCAAATGAAATCGTAAGATTAAATTTAGCAATTTACAGAGGAGACTTGGTTTTGAACCAGGCTATTGTCAATATTAAAACGATGAGGCCACAGGGTGCACGACCTAGGGGAGAAGTTAATACCATGATTCCAGAAATATCCAGCAATTTTTCAAGGGTATGAAATTCATGGACCAGATCTTAGAATAAGGGGAGCCGGCAAGATCCAGGTAGGGGGTTAGGGACCCCTCCAAATGTGGGTTGAGTATGTTTAACTGCCCCATTTATATTAGGTTTGGTCATATAAGTTATTTTGGTCTACAAAAGGTTAGCAGACAGATACAAGTTAGAGGGTTTAAAAGTTCTTGCCCCATTTTGTACTCTACTGATCCCCAATAAGATCCCTAAGTAGTGCTAGGTTATCAGTCTTATCTTAAACTGAACATATGCAGTACAGATCTGAGTCCAACCGACAGTGTGAGCAGGGCTTTCCAGCCAGCTGAGCCTAACCAAAGTCACTGGAACCACAGTTGATCCTCATACCTATGGTTTTGGGAATACATCCCTGTGGCTTTAAGCCATCCA
The DNA here is from genome assembly GCF_008692635.1 of Crocuta crocuta. Taxonomy (NCBI): domain Eukaryota; kingdom Metazoa; phylum Chordata; class Mammalia; order Carnivora; family Hyaenidae; genus Crocuta; species Crocuta crocuta. The sequence continues at coordinate 638,282 of NW_027533085.1, read as the reverse complement.
ATACTAGATGGTCTTTTTTCTGCAGCCTGTTATCACAGTTAGCAAAGGTGTGTGTGTGTGTGTGTGTGTGTGTGTGTGTGTGTGTGTTTGAGAGAGAGAGAGAGAGGAGAGAAAGAAATTTCCTCTCAACATCTTTAATATTATCCCTGAATATTAATGCTTATTAGTATGAGTTTTTCTAATTTTTCATTATTGCCTGTGGTTTTATTCTTGAGTTCTTGGACACCAGCGGAAAATTAGTTTAACACCCTTTCAGTTAGCCCTCTTGCTATTTCTAAGAGATTTCATCTGAACACAAATGTACTTATTTACCCAATAATTCCCAAATGTGATCAACTCATGTACTTTCTTTTTGGAGAAAAAGATAAGACAGCCCACATATCTCAGTAAAAGCACCTGAGAAATTTATTTTATTCAAGAATATTTGCTGAACAATATTCAAGTAATTTTTACTCAGAAGATATTTTCACATTTTTGTACCATTATAGGAAGAAGTTATATTCTGTAGAAAAGGGTGGTAATCAAAACTATTCAGTATAATATATAAAGCCTATCCAGTATGTGAATCCTTGATATATATCTGAACTGAAAAATGCTGTTGGAGGGGCTCCTGGATAGCTCAGTTGCTTGAATGTCCAACTTGGGCTCAGGTCATGATCTCTAGGTTCATGAATTCGAGACCCTCATCTGGCTTTCTACTCTCAGTGCATAACCTGCTTCAGATCTTTCGTCCCCTCTCTCTCTGTCCCTCCCTCACTCCTGGTCTTGCTCTCAAAAATAAATGAAACATTTAAAAAATGAAAAAAATGCTGTTTATGTTATGCTCATGTGTTTTTGTTTGATTGTCTTAGCAGGACTGATTCTGAATTGCAAAATTTTGTTAAAAACATGAATAATTTCTCTGTGAGGGTAAGAAAAGATGAATTTTAAGTTGTTTTATCAATTCTTTCTGTAAATTAAATGTCTGCTCATGATGGAATTTTAAAATCTTTTAACTTTAAGCTAGTTAACTGTCCTTTTTAGATAAATGCAGTGAATATCTTTTTCTTTCAAAATTTTAAATTGCTTATTTATTTTTAAGAGACAGACAGAGACAGAAAGAGACAGAGTGAGAGCAGGAGAGGGGCAGAGAGATGGAGACACAGAATCCGAAGCAGGCTAAATCTGAGCTGTCAGCACAGAGCCCGATGCAGGGCTCGAACCCACGAACTGCGAGATCATGACCTGAACTAAAGTCGGATGCTTAACAGACTGAGCCACCCAGGTGCCCTGTGATTTTTTTTTTTCTAATTCCCAGTATATACCATAAAGTATTGTATCTGAAATTTGTATTTTTCTACAAAATTACTTTTCATTTTAAATATTTATAATCAAACTACTTTTTACTAAGAAAATATAATTTAATCAATAAGGCAAAATACTATTCCATAGAAAAAATAATAACACAAAATAAAACACTTCCACAGAGCCTACTGTGTATTATGTATTCTAAGAGTTTTGCGTGCATTAACTCAACTACCCCTCAAAGTACTAGATGGGTGCTATTATTATCCCTATCTTATAGATAAAAATAAAGTACAGAGAGTTTAATTAACTTTTCAATGTCATGCAGAGAGTAAGTAATAAAAGATTTCAACCCAGGAAATCAGGCTTTAGAGCTTGGATTCTTAACCATTTATATTGGTCAATTACTAACATGATAACTCTAAAGATTGTACTAATTAGAATGCTCCTTCGTCATAATTTCTTGTTCAAGTCAGCAAAGCTTCTAAAATTCATCTTCAGAACTGGCAAAGATCATTTTATTGGCATAGTAAAATGCCAGAATATTGGTAGATGATAAAATATTATAGTAGAGGTTGGTAACCCAAGCCTGGGACTTTGAACCTAACTTTTTTCCAGAATCCTTTGGGAGGGAAAATCAGAAAAATGTCAGATATTCAATTTTGAATATAGTGGATGAAGTGCTTCAAAATTGGGCAATTTTTTGTATTTTAATGATTTTATATCAAGCTACCAAAAACTCTTAAAGTTGATGAATGGTACCTGAAGTAACTAAATGGCAGTTAACAACATCAAAATTAGAAAAACATTTCTATAGGTGGAAACCATATGTTCTATGTCATTTTGTAGCAACATGGCAATGAATATCACTTGCATACTTGGTTGATCAAACATTTGTTTTGGCCTCATTATTGTCAACTATTAGGGTAATATTCAAAATAAACCCTTCCATCTCCATGACTGGCTAGAGAAGCTTTGGTAATAGATCCATTTTATCAAATGTGGTGGTTAATGCCATTTTGGAAATTAGTATCTCAGCATGTGAAGCACTTATTAGAAAGGCAGGTCTTGGCATATTCTTGAAACCTATACCATGTTACATACAGACTTAAATTCAATTCAGAGTTATGATGGGACTTGTTAGTTTCCCCTTCAGAGCTCCAAAATTCTGCAGAGCAAAATAAGAGGATCAGAAAAGCCCATTTATAATTGGGACCTGACTTGAAATAAAATTGGACCTTTAGGATAAAGCAGAATTCCATCAGAGGTTGAGCGCAGCTACAATGATCCTTTTTTTCAGAATATTAGATGCTTTAATTTAAAGCAAAGCAAATCATCAAAATAGATGTTTAAAGGGTAATCAAGGGGCTATTAAAGTAGGTAGATCAGCAAGTTAATAGTGTTGAATAATATAGATCTCATTATAGATGACCAGCTATCTCTGTTTGCTTGGGTAAATGTGAGGGATTTCCTGGGATGTAAGACTTATTAACCCAGTTAAACCTTGATTTGTGAACATAATTCATTCCAGAAACATGCTTGTAATCCAAAGTACTTGTATATCAAAGCAGATTTCCCCATAAGAAATCATGGACACTCAGATGATTTGTTACACAACCCAAAAATATTCATATAGAACTAAAATGATTATAATTCTGTAATATAATACAACATAATAAAATACAAAGAAAAATAAATTAACCTGCACTTACCTTTGAAAACCTTCATGGTGAGGGAGACAAGGGAGAGGATGGTTATTGTGTAGGATGACTTTCACTCTCGCTAATGGAATCACTGCTGTCTATATGCTCAGTGGAATCTCTATTTTAATGCAACTTTAACAAAGAACCTATCCGATGACCCTTGCTTTTGCCCCCTTTTGAGGATTTTGTGGAAATGTGACATTGCTTTTAATGATCACCTGCAATCCCATAGAGAAGAACAATTGTCTCAGTTGTGATCATGTGATGTTTGGTGTCATGTACTACTCATATTGCAAAATATCACTCATTTATTAAGTTAAAATTTATTAAAGATGTTTGCTCATCTTGTGGAGCACTCACAGAGCAAGTTACCTGTATTCCAAGGTTTTAGTGTATATGTTACCATGCATAGTAGCGATGAAAATCTCTATGAAAAGTCACATGTATTACATCCTTACACCCAGCGCCTGCCAACATTTTTTTTCTCTGTTGATTGTAGGAGGTAAAGAGAGGGAGTACTTTTTTTTTTAAACATGTGGGGGGGTTTTTTGTATTACTACACCTAGTATTAAGGATAACTAAGTCTTTACCTTCAAAATACTTATAACCTAGAATAGTTGAATAATTTTTAAATCTGAAATAAACCAAATGAAGATGTATAATCTATAAAAACACTGAATATGAAATTGCATAACTCTTGATATTGATGTATTCAAATAACATGATTCTCTCTGGCATTTTTCTGTTGACTTCTATTGAATAGCCAAGCAGATTACAACCATTTATATAATATTTCCGCTTAGTTATCTCATAGTCTCCATGAATTCACTTCACTGACTTGTGGTTTTCCAGATCCAATTTGAGTTAAGTGATTTTTGTTGTTGTTGTTGTTGTTTTAATGAATTCTTATTCTGCAGAAGATATTCTGGCAGGTTTTTTGCTGACTTATTTTTAGAGTTCCATCTTCTTGAGCATTATGAATGCTATTATGATCAAGGAAGCAGTTATTAGATAAAAATTACTTATAAAATGTTGGGTTTGGAGAAAATATCCACATGCAAACACAGTGCAGGCAGTATGCATGACCTTCAGGTGGATGGTGTGAGAAGCTTCAGTGGATGTGATGGCCTGGGATGACTGCAGAGATGGAGACAAAACCCACTGCTCTGAGGCTGCTGTTTTGTTTGCTCACTTGTTCCTGAAACACTCACCATGCTCTAAGTGCTGCCGGTGTTCCTGTTCCATGGCTGAGCTTTCATAGGTGGACTGTATCTCAGAATATAAAACAAACTGTGGCATACTTGCCATCAGCCTGCTAACATACCTGTTTCTTGGCTTTATAGGGTAAAGATAAATTTAATTGCATTCATGAACCCCCAGAAAGGGAGTTTTAGCTTTTCTGCCCCCACATGTATAAACATGTGATAAACACTTTTGTGATAAACACTTTTAACCCAACCAGAACATATTGTTTTTCTCCTTTCCTCCTTTCACAAATAAAGTTTACAATGTTTTGAGAAAATGCTGTGGAACACCCTTAAAGATTTCTATCAATTTTATAAGGAAATTAAATGGTTCCATTTTTACTACTTGTTAAGTATTCTCCCCTGGAGAATTCAGAGATCTACAAATATATTGCACCTGTGCTAAAACTGTACCTTTTAAAAGAAATTAAAGATTAGCTGATAATTATGGTAAGATAGGTAGAAGATGAAAATAACATTAAATTTTGGAGTACTTACTAAATGTCACCCATTGTTCAAAGTACTTTTTTTACATTATTTTATTTAATTGTAACAGCAACTAAGAGATTACTGTTATCATTTTTGCTTTGCCAATGATGAAACTGAGGCTTGCTAGTGTAATTGATTCTCCCAGGGTCACCAGTCTAGTGTAGGCCAACTTAGGAGCCCAGGTGGAGATACAGGAACCCCCACAACCATCTCCCAAACATAGGGACATGGATATGGGAGGGGCAGCTTTCATTTAGGAGTGCTGCTGGGAAGGAAAGACCTTAGGTTGCATATTAGCCCAAAAGGTGAAAAGAACATTTACTAAAGTACAATGTTGATCATAGAATGAGCCCTCCAAAGTATGTGAAGAAAAGTTTTGAGAGGGAGAGAAGTAGGAAGTTGAGTCCAGGGGATGGGGAGAGAGCCCGGGGTATTTTGTGGATATGGATACTTGTTGGAGGGGACTGCTTGTATGATGGGTAAGGGTGTTAGGAGGCCGAAGCAAGGTGTATTTAGCTGGCTATGAGTTTTCCAAGAGGAGTGTGCAGTGGAAATAAATAGGGAACATGTAAAACTCTCTGGAGTTGGCTTCAGCCTGATGTAGGCTGCTGGATCTTAAATTCTAAAGTAGGGATCAGAGGCCTGATTTTTAGTGCTGATACTGGCTGGAGGAGGTCCTGGTAACCAAAATCTGGGCCTCTGAAAGCAGAGGACCATGACTCATTTTATAAATCCTCATGGCAGCATGTATTTCTGGATAGTGGTGTGTTGTCATGAGATTGTATAGTCCTTGTGTGCTGGGGATTGTACTTTTCTAGGGATAAAGAGTTATTTATGTAGGATGAGGAGTCATTGAAGGCAAGGCAAAATAAAATCTTTCACAATTGGAGCAAGGGAAGGCAGTCTGGGGAAAAAGAAATAGTTTTGACTTGCCACCCTAATGACCTATACATTTAATTCTGATCTTGAAACAATATACAGGTTTGATAATATTGCTTTAAGCAATATTAAGAATAAAACTTAAGCTTGGATAGATTTTAAGAAATGACCCAAGGCTGTATAAATCTGAGGTTAAAATCCAGCTCATCTGACTTTATTGTACTTTTTAAATTATAGGACATGGCAAAGCATTTTAGTAGTAGACTTCTATTGCTTGAATCTACTAAATATAAACCTGCTCATTTCTAAATTTTGTTTTTGGTCCAGACCTTTTGCCAAGACACATAGCCAACATCTATGATCTATAATGTTTTTCATTTCCCTGAAGGTTGTCTCCATATTGTATGAAATCCTGGATTGTATATCCAGTGTTCATTCAAAATTTTCCCTTATCAGTAATGCATAAGTAAAAGGGAACTTAAATGGTGGGATTAAAGTGAAAGTTCAGTTACTTTGGGGGTAGATTTTAACTTCTGTTTACTCAGATATAAGTCAGCAAATATCTGATTTAAAAAGTGTTCCATAATTCCTACCCACCCAAGTTGTCAACATGGCCTGAGCTAAGGCCAAGCCTTTCAATTAGAAGTAATAAACTAAGAGATGAAGAAAAAGGAGCTTCAAATATTATCCCACTGCACTGAGAGGACTTTGAACAATCATTGCTGCACTGTAGCAGTAGTTTCTCCATGGACCTAGCATAGCACTTTCCATATCACATTATAAATCTGTTTCATTCTCAATAGAAAATAAGTAACTAAGGCAGGAGCACTGTTTTCATCCCTGTGCATTCCTAATATTTTTATTTTTTTAATCTATTTTTAATTTTTAAATTTACATCCAAGTTAGCATATAGTGCAACAATGATTTCAGGAGTAGATTCCTTAATGCCCCTTTCCCATTTAGCCCATTCCTCCTCCCACAACCCCTCCAGCAACCCTGTTTGTTCTCTATATTTAAGAGTCTCTTATGTTTTGTTCCCTTCCCTGTTTTTATATTATTTTTGCTTCCCTTCCCTTATGTTCATCTGTTTTGTATCTTAAATTCCTCATATGAGTGAAGTCATATGATATTTGTCTTTCTCTGACTAATTTCACTTAGCATAATACCCTCTAGTTCCACCCATGTAGTTGCAAATGGCAAGATTTCATTCTTTTTGATTGCTGAGTAATACTTCATTGTATGTATGTATGTATGTATCCAATGAATGGATAAAGATGTGTCTATTGGCCATCTGGATATCTTCTTTGGAGAAGTGTCTATTCATGTCTTTTGCCCATTTCTTCACTGTATTATTTATTTTTGGGGTGTTGAGTTTCATTAAGTTCTTTATAGATTTTGGATACTAACCCTTCATCTGATATGTCATTTGCAAATATCTTCTCTCATTTTGTTGGTTGCCTTTTAGTTTTGCTAGTTGTTTTCTTCACTGTGCAGAAGGTTTTTATTTTGATAAGGTCCTAATAGTTCATTTTTTCTTTTGTTTCCCTCGCCTCCAGAGACGTGTTGAGTAAGTTGCTTGGCTCAGGTCAAAGGGGTTTTTGCCTGCTTTCACCTCTAGAATTTTGATGGCTTCCTGTCTTACATTTAGGTCTTTCATTCAATTTGAGTTTATTTTTGTGTATGGTGTACGAAAGTGGTCCAGCTTCATTGTTCTGCATGTTGCTGTCCGGTTTTCCCAGCACCATTTGCTGAAGAGACTGTCTTTATTCTATTGGATATTCTTTCCTGCATCATCACAGATTAGTTGGCCATACATTTCTAAGTCTGTTTCTGGGTGCTCTATTCTGTTCCATTGATCTGAGTGTCTGTTCTTGTGCCAGTATCATACCATCTTGATGATTACAGCTTTGTAATACAACTTGAAGTCTGGGATTGTGACGCCTCCAGCTTTGGTTTTCTTTTTCAAGATTATCTTGGCTATTCGGGGTGTTTTCTAGTTCCATACAAATTTTAGGATTGTTTCTTGTAGCTCTGTGAAGAATGCTGGGTGTTATTTTGATAGGTATTGCATTGAATGTGTAGATTGTTTTGGATAGTATTGACATTTTAACAATGTTTGTTCTTCCTATCCAGGAGCATGGAATATTTTCCCTTTTTCTGTGTGTGTCTTCTTCAGTTTTTTATAAGCTTTCTATAGTTTTCAGTGTATAAGTTTCCACCTTTTTGGTTAGATTTATTCTTATGTATTTTATGGCTTTTTGTACAGTTGTAAATGGGATCAGTTCCTTGATTCCTCTATTGCTTAATTATTGGTGTATAGGAATTCAACTGATTTCTGCACTTTAGTTTATATCCTGTGACTTTGCTGTATGCATGGACCAGTTCTAGCCATTTTTTTGATGGAATCTTTTGGATTTTCCATATAGAGTATCATGTGATCTGCAGAGTGCAAGTTTGACCTCCTCCTGGCCAATGTGGATGGCTTTTATTTCTTTGTGTTGTCTGATTGCTGAGGCTGTCTTCCAATACTATGTTGAATCACAGTGGCAAGAATGGACATTCTTGTCTTGTTCCTGACCTTAGGGGGAAAGCTCTCCTTGTTTCTGCACTGAGGATCATATTAGCGTTGGGTCTTTCATATATGGCTTTTATGATCTCTAGACACGATCCTTCTATCTGTACTTTCTTGAGGATTTTATCTTGAGGTTTTTCTTGAGGATGCTGTATTTTGTCAAATGATCTCTCTGCATCTATTGAGAGGATCAGGTGGCTCTTACCCTTGCTTTTATTGATGTGATGCATCACATTGATTGTTATGCGGATATTGACATAGCCTTGCATCCCAGGTATAAATCCCATTTGGTTGTGGTGAATAATTTTTTAATGTATTGTTGGATCTGTTTGGCTAGTATCTTGTTGAGGTATTTGCATCCATGTTCATCAAGGATATTGGTCTATAGTACTTTTTAGTGGGGACTTTGATTTTGGAATCAAGGTAATGTTACCTTCATAGAAAGATTTTGGAAGTTTGCCTTTCATTTCTATTTTTTGGAATGGATTTAAGAGAATAGGTGTTAACTCTTCTTTAAATGTTTGGTAGAATTCCCCTGGAAAGCCATATGGCCCTGGACTCTTGTTTTTTGGGGAGATTTTTTATTACTAATTGGATTTCTTTAATGGTTATGTGCCTATTAAGTTTTTCTATTTCTTCCTGTTTCAGTTTTGGTAGTTTATGTGTTTCTAGGAATTTGTCCTTTTCTTCCAGGTTGCCCATTCTATTTGGTGTATACTTGCTCATAATATTCTTTCATTATTGTTTGTATTTCTCCTGTATTGGTTGTGATCTTTCCTCTTTCATTCTTGATTTTATTTGAGTTTTCCTTTTTCTTTTTGATTAAACTGACTAGGAGCTTATCAATTTTGTTAATTCTTTCAAAGAACTAGCTTCTGTTTTCATTGATCTGTTTTACTTTGTGTGTGTGTGTGTGTGTGTGTGTGTGTGTGTGTGTGTGTGTTTTGTTTTAGATAGCATTGATTTCTGCTTTAATCTTTATTATTTTTTGTCTTCTGCTGGTTTTGGGTTTTATTTGCTGTCCTTTTTCCAGGTCTCTAGGGTGCAAGGTTAGATTGTGTATCTGTGACTTTTCTTTCTTCTTTAGGAAAGCCTGGATTACCATATACTTCCCTCGTATTACCACCTTTACTGCATCCCAGATGTTTTGGACTGTGGTGTTACCGTTTTCACTGGCTTTCATGTACGTTTTAATTTTCTCTTTAACTTCTTGGTTAGCCCATTATTCTTTAATCAGATGTTTGTTAGTCTCCAAATATTTGTTTTACTTCCACATTTTTTCTTGGGGTTGATTTTGAGTTTTATAGCATTGTAGTCTGAAAATATGCACGGTTTGATCTCGATCATTTTGTCCTTATTGAGGGCTTATTTGTGTGCCAGTATGTGATCTATTCTGGAGAACATTCCATGTGCATTGGAGAAGATGTGTATTCTTCTGCTTTAGGATGAAATGTTCTTAATATGTCAGTCAAAGCCATTTTTTCCTTGTTGATTTTCTGTTTAGATGATCTGTCCATTGCTGTAAGTGGGGTGTTGAAGTCCCCTACTATTATATTATCAATGAGTTTCTTTCTGTTTGTGATTAATTGATTTATATATGTGGGTGCCCTCACATTTGGAGCATCCATGTTTATAACTGTTAGATCTTCTTTGTGGAAAGACCCCTTAATTATGATATATTGCCCTTCTTCATCTCTTGTTACAGTCTTTATTTTAAAGTCTGGATTGTCTGATATAAGTATAGCTACTCCGGGTTTCTTTTGTCAACCATTAGCATGATAGATGGTTCTCCATCCCCTTACTTTCAATCTGAAGGTTTCTTTATGTCTAAAGTGAGTCTCTTGTAAACAACATATAGATGGACCTTGTTATCTTATCCATTCTGTTACCCTATATCTTTTGACTGGACCATTTAGTTCATTGACATTTAGAGTGAGTACAGAAAGATATGAATTTATTGCCATTATGTTGTCTTTAGAGTTGGAGTTTCTGGTGGTCCTTTCTAGTCTTTGTTGCTTTTGGGCTTTTTTTCCCCTCCTCTCATCTTTTCTCCCCTGAGAGAGTCCCCCTTAAGGTTTCTTGCAGTGCTGGTTTAGTGGTCACAAACTCCTTTAATTTTTGTTTGGGAAACTTTTTATCATTCTTTCTATTTTGAATGACAGGCTTGCTGGATAAAGAATTCTTGGCTTCATATTTTTTTGATTTAGCACATTGGATATCTTCTGCTACTCCTTTGTGGGCTGCCAAATTTCTGTGGATATGTCTGCTGTGAACATTATCTGCCTTCCCTTGTAGGTTAAGGACTTTTTTTTTCCTTTGCAGCTCTCATGATTCTTTCCTTGCCTGAGTATTTTGTGAATTTGACTATGATATGCCTTGTTAATGGTCAGTTTTTGTTGAATTTAATGGGAGTCCTCTGTGCTTCCTAGATTTTGATGTTTGTGTCTTTCCCCAGGTTAGGAAAGTTTTCCACTATGATTGCTCACATAAACCTTCTACCCTTTTTCCTCTCTCTTCATCTTCTAGGACCCCTGTGATTCTGATGTTCCTTTTTAATGAGTCACTGAGTTCTCTAATTCTTAAATCATGCTGTTTTGCCTTAGTTTCCATTTTTTTCCCCCTGCTTTATTGTTCTCCATAAGTTTGTCCTCTCTATCGCTGACTGGCTGCTTGCTTCATCCATTTGAGATTGCAACTTAGTTATAGCATTTTTTTAAAATTTCATACTTACTAGTTTTTACTTTTATCTTCACATAAAGGGATTCTAATCTATTTTCAACCCCAGCTAGTATTCTTATTATTGTGATTCTAAGTTCTGGTTCAGACATCTTATTGTATCTGTGCTGATTAAGTCCTTGGCTGTCATTTCTTCCTGTTCTTTCTTTTGGGGTGAATTCCCTGTTTCATCATTTTGAGGGAAGGAAAGGAATTAATAAGGTAAAAAATTAAAACATTAAAAACAAAACAAAAAAAATCAGATGAAGGATGCTAGATCCTAGATGTGTTTTGGTCTGGTTTTTGAAATAAGCTTGATAGATTAGAGAAAAAAGGGAAAGCTAAGAAAAGAAAAAAAATAAAGAAAAAAAATTTGAAAATTTGAAAAAATGAATAGACTAAAATAGAATAAAATGAAATGAGGAAAGCAAAATAGTATTTAAAAATTTTGTGAAAAAGTAAAAAAATTACAGCAGAAAAAAATTAAAATAGTTTTAATAAAAATGGAAAATACATTTCTTTCTTTCTATATTCAAGAATAAGAAAAAAAATTGAATAGATTGACCAGCAAACAGACTGAAATATGATAGAAATTACATCAGTTGCCCCTAGAAGTCAAACTATGAAGCAGGTGGAGATACTTGTGGTGTTCCTGAGGAGCAAGGTTGGTCCAGTTGGGTGAGGCTTCATGTAATGGCTCCATTTTCCACTAGATGGTGCTGCTTAGCTACTGGGGTGGATTGTTGTGGCACTTGTAGGTGTGTATGCACATGCATATGAGGTGTGAACATGGCATCACCCAGCTACCCAGTCTCTATCAGAACTCTTCTCCCTGATCAACAATTGCACACCTGTCCTTTGTCTCCTGCTTTCGTCCATTCTCCACTTTTACACTGTTAATGACCAAGCCCATCAGGCTGTACCTCCCTCTTCTGAGGGACTGCAGGTTTGACCTGTTCTGACCAGCAGCGGCCGGGTGCCCATCTGCACCCGGGAACAACTGTGCTGTTGCCGATGCCCAGAGACTGCAGCCGGGTGCCAGCCCTCCCCAGAAAAAGTTCACGTGATGGTGTAGCAGCAGTTTTTCAGAAATTATGGTAAATCACTACACACATCTGGCACCAGGCTTCCCCCTTAACATCTTTGTTCCAGCTCCAGTGAATGTGGTTGTTCTCCAGGGTCTGCTGGGACCTTTGCCGGTGGGGAGGCTGCCCAGCCTCCATCAAGCGTTCTCCTAGCAGGGGAACTTCCTTTACCCTTGTGGTGCAAGGATCCCGAGGACCTCACTCTCTGCTCTTGGGTTTTGCCCTTCCCACCAGAGCATCACCAGGTATCAAGCAGCAGAGTTTCAGACTCTGTGCTCCCCCTGTTTATGGAGTCTTAATGGAATTTAAAACCTCTTCTTTCTCCTTTCTCCTTTTTTTGTTGAGTCCCTTATGTACTCTTTCTTTTCTCTCCAGCTGCTTTGAGGAAGGAGGGATGCTTTCTAATACTACCTCCCTCCCCTTTCTTCATCCTCTCTCCACAAGCAAAAACAGCTTCCTGCCCTCTGCAACTTCTCTCTCCCCTGGTTCACCTCTCTGCACCATGTACCTGCTGAGTTCTGTGGTTCAGGTTGTGAAGACTGTTGTGTTAATCCTCAAATTAGTCTCTAGGTCTGCAAGATGGTTTAGTGTTGATCTGGCTGCATTTTAGGGAGAGAAATGCAAGAAAAAACAAAAAAACAAAAAACAAAAAAAAAGCCAAAACAAAACTTCCATGCTGCTCTGCCATCTTGGCCCCTCCTGGAATAAGCCTTAATATTTTTATAAGTATCTACTATTAAGTCTTTGTTGAAATGAGTAATTAGCTCAAAAGTGAGTACTTTCTGGGGGCAGTCAGGCCTGACTGAAGAGATTTTCACCTGTGCTTTATTTAAGTGAGAAGTGATTAAGTTTGTAATTAGAGATGTTAAAACATGGGCAGGAAGAGATGCCTACAAAGAATGTTATAGACGGCATTGTTAAGTTCCTTCCTCAGCCTTGGGTGCTAATTCCAGACTCTTGGTACATGTCCCACCTCTGTCATTCTCTGTAGTTTTGCATGAAACACTTGATGTTACTGCTCAGCTCTTTGTTAATGGTACTCTGGCTATGTAATAAACAATCTATAAGAGTATTTATATTTTGAGAAGTTTCTGCTTTTATGAAGTACTCTATGAACAATTGGCATATTACTTAGAATTAGCACAGTCTATTTAGAAAGAAGGATAACTTTAAGATCCAGACCTAAATAACTTAAATCAAAATGTACACATTGGAAACAATAGTGACAATAGAAATCCATTGACTTCAACTTTAATGCCTGACAGTATTTACAAAGAAATTTTTTTTGCAGTGGTAGCACTTACCTTTGAAATGTTTTTAAAAACCTTCACACAATATAATCACTTAAGCCTATTGCATTCTAATGAAAATAAATAGTGATGTTTCTTTTGAGACCTTCATTCCCAAAGAAAAGTCCTTTGAAATAAACCCTGTCATTCAGATGCATAAGACAACTGTCTTTCTGTACTGATGGGCAATGAACTAGAAAGGAGCAATATGGGGTTGTGGGGGATAAGAAATGAATGACTCACTCTTCAGTAGGATTTTTATTTTCTATCCTGTTTCTGTGAGAAATCTTCTCCTTGCTCTGGTCTTGAACTGAACTATAGCTTAGACTCTATATTTAGACCACCTTGCTTTGAATCCTGAATTGCCATTTAATTTCAAGAGTAATCTTGAAAATTATTTAATTCTGTGGGTCCATTCCCTTGGCATAAAATGTGCATAATAATAGACCTATCCCATAGAGTGTTGTGAAGATTCAATTAGAAAATACAAGTAAGGTACTTAGGAGGTACAAGATTCTTGGCACACAGTAGGCATTTAGTAAATGTTAACTATTGTGTTTACTGTCATTGTTGTTAACTTGCATTCTGGATTGGCTTTGCTGTAGGGTCAGAGTGACTCCTCTGCTACTCGGGTGTTTTTGGAAATAAAATGTCTCAGAGTTATTCATCTTGTGTTGAATGGAAAACCTAAGTCCTGCTAATTCCATTTGAATTGTCTACAACTTCCACTCCACATTTTTCATTTCTGCTATTCATGTGCTTATTTCAAACCTTCATCATCACTTATGCTATGATATTAGTCTCTTAATTGGACCTGAAAGTCCTTATTTCTCTAATTCATCTGCCACATTGCCATCAAATACATGTTTTGTGTTGTAAAAGTGACACCTGCTTGAAAGCCACTCTAGCACATAGTAAGTGTTCAATAAAAAGGGTTTTTTCTTATTTCTATTTCTCTCCTAGAGGTGCTATAGGTTACTTATGAATGAGCAAACTTTCCAGTATTGGTGACATTGAAGTAGCAGCTGAATTAAATGTGTCAGGGATTCCATATCAAGGATTTTGCACTGTGTTAGATATTGAACTTGAACAACTAAGTTGCTTTTGAATATTCTAAAGAGAAAAATAAAAAAAGGAACATTGTTTGATATTGAAGTTTAGGTTATGTTGATGTTGTAGAGAAATTATAATTAAAGCACATAATACTTTCAGGTTTTAGTTTTTGCACTATTATGTGAAATATCACTTGAAAAAAATGAGACAAAATACATTGTTACATTGGCTACACATTGAATTATTGTGAAAATCAAACTCCTACCTTGCTCATATCTTTATTTGTGTAGTTCCTTTGTTATACACAATTTTTATTGTACAATTATGGGATTTTTGAAATGTTGTGCAGCCGGTATTTTGATCTGACCCATCCCTCCATGGGCTGGGCTGAACCCTGCATTGAGGATAAGGACCCCTGCTGTTAACTTAGGGGAGAGGTTCGTCCCTCAGACCAGAAGCTAGAAAGGAATTGGAGGGTACTGCTAGGGCATCAGAGTTAGACTCTTTCTTGGACCAAGGAGGCATCAGAATGATTGAGAGGCTGCTGGATCCTATAAACATCCTCCATAGGAGGCACCCTGGGATCTGGGAAGAAGGAAATGTTATTTGGAGCTTGTGGCTCTAAACTAGCCCTTCGAGACAAAGATCCAGATGTTTTCTTTTCTTTGGGTCAGGAGTATGGAAAGGACCAGATTTTAAGAGCAAGGTAGAATTCAATGACAGCCATAATTTAAATTTCTCTGAACAGTTTTATTTCTTGGGTTGTTTTTACTCCCTTTCTACCTTAGCATCTAGTAGGCACTGAATTCTGTTCCCCCTGTCCAAATTTCTATGTTGAATCCCTAATTCCCAGTACCTCCAGAGTGTGACCTGGAGATGGGGTCTGTACAAAGGTGATTGAGTTAAAATGAGGTCATTAATCTGACTAGTGTCAGAGTGGGACCTAATTAATCTGACTAGTGTCCTTCTAAAAAGAGGAAATATGGGCACACAAAGGGGCACTGAGGACCCCAGGGGTGTGTGCACCCAGAGGAAAGACCATATGAAGACAGGGTGACAATTGCCATCTGCAAGCTAAGGAGGGAGACCGCAGAAGAAACCCAATTTGCTGACACCTTGATCTTATACTTCAAACCTCTAGAACTGTGAGAAATTTCTTTTGTTTAAGCCACCCAGTCTGTGGTACTTTGTTATGGCAGCCCTAGAAACTAATATAGCATCTCATAAAGCTTCTCTTTGAAGCATCAACTAGGGTTGTCAGTGCTGAGAGGAACCCAGAGAAAGAATATCAGGGGACAGGTAAAATGTGTGACCTGTGCATCTCATTGCTTTTGCTCATTAGGCATGGGGATTCTATTTTATTTTTGAATAAAAAAGACAATTCCATCTAATCACCAATTATAAACTGAGCTGTGAAAGAAAGAAAGGTGGAGGATTAAGGGAATTGTACTGACAAAAATCATTCTCCCCTTGTATAGTTTTTAAAGACTCTTGTTGAAAATCTATATGTGATTAAAAAAAGAATAAAACTCCTTTTGAATTCTGGGGAAATGGTTTCTCACCAACCATTATAATTCCGAGAAGTCAGCTTTTCCTTTAGCAGATATTTTTAGAAGCCAGGAGTTGAAACAAAGAAGTGGTTCTGGCAAAGGTGGAGGCCCACATAAATGATCATATAATCTAGACACCTATAACCTCCTGGTTGAAACTGTTATGTAAATTATACTATTTAAATACTAATATCCTCAAAATTAGGGAAGAGTTTAAAGCAAACAGAACAGTGTTTTTATTTTTGTATTCAGGAAAGTATTACAAAAGAGAACTCTCTACCGCTTAGTTATTAGAAAATGTTTTCACAGTATCTTTATTTTGCACTCCCTCTTTATTTGCACTTTATTTTGCATAGCCTCTCTCTCTCATTCTCCTTGATTTATTATTAAACAACAAAGTTTAAAACCTTTCTACTTTCATACAAACCTTAATTTTAAAAATTTTCAATAGTTTGTACCTTTTTTTTTTTTTTTTTGGTCTGTGAGAATCAAAGAAGATACATAAATGATAAAGGAAAATATCATATATCCTTTGTGATATATGTGTTTATTACTTTTCTGCCCCTTCAAATCAGGAAAAGGATATCCAAGTTCTTGGGGGAAATATTTTTTCATGCTTTAAGGGAAAAGTCTGTTGTTGACTTAGGCTGGTTACACATTGGTGGTTGATGTTGGCATTTCTATCCTAACTGCCTTTCCACTGTATTATTTTTCTATTGCTGCTATAACAGATTATTACAACCTTAGTGTCTTAAAACAACACTAATTTATCTTCTTAAGGTTCTAGAGGTCAGAAGCCTGAAAGTGGAATTACTGGGTTAAAATGAAGGTGTCTACCAGTCTGCATTCCTTCTGAAGGCTCTAGAGGAGGGTGTGTTTCCTTGTCTTCCCCACTTTTCAGAGGCTGCCTGCATTCCTTGGTTTGTGGGTTCTTCCTGTATCTTTAAAACCACTAGTGAGGCATCTTCAATCTCTCTCACTCACTCTCTGACCTCTGCTTTGGCCATCACATCTCATTCTCTGACTCTTGGCTTCTTCCTGTGAAGACCCTTGTTACTACATCAGACCTAATGGGTGAGGCAGGATGATCTTCCACCTCAGGATTCTTTACTTAATCATATAGGCAAAGCTCGTTTTATTCATGAAGGAAAAGTTTATAATAGAATACCTACTAAATTTTTGAGTATATTTGACCCAGATTTTTTTCTGGTTCACTTCCATGCACAATTTTCAACCCAATCGTCACTAGACAGCCAATGATATGAACATCTTTTGTGTATATTGTTTACATGTGTGTATATGTGTATATGTCTGTCTTTTATGATTCTTGGTCTTTCCAACACAATGATATTGTGCATAGTTCCAACATCAAAAAAGGCTCTAGAAACTGAAAACTTTGCAACTCAGGAGGTGGCAAAAACCTGACATGAACTGATGTAAGGCTATTTACAGTCTTTATCTCAGTATGAATATTCATATTTCACTGCAGACTTAGTTTGGTTTTTTCTTAGACTGTAACTTTTATTTTTTTTAATGTTTTATTTATTTCTGAGAGAGAGAGAGAGAGCATGCAGGGGAGGGTCAGAGAGAGGGAGACACAGAATCTGAAACAGGCTCCAGGCTCTGAGCTGGCTGTTAGCACAGAGCCTGACGCTGGGCTTGAACCCATGAACCACGAGATCATGATCTGAGCTGAAGTTGGACACTTAACCGACTGAGCCACCCAGGGCCCCTCACTAGAATTAGTAATTGATCTAGTTACAGACCCCACTGGGAACATTTTGTAATATACAGTTATAAACCACATTACCATGCAGAAATCAAACATATCTGGTCCTAAGAGTTTCAGATGATGGGTTGTGGACCTGTATTTCATATGCCAGCTCTCACCCTATCAGGTCCAGTTTTCATGTCAATAGCAGCTCTCCATTAAAGACCCCTATTAAATCTACCTACAGTTGTATAGACAAAATCCATAACTTTGACTTTCAAAATTCCAGAGATAGTTACCCCAATCTTTATGGGCCCCAAGAGATCCATTCCACTATCCAAAAGGCTTCAGATCATGTGGATATGGTAGGTGGAATGATGGCCCCCCCAACAATGTTCCCATCCTAATACCTGCAAATATGTTCCTTAAATGGCAAAAGAGACTTCACATAGATGATTAAGTAAAGAAATCTGAGATGGAAGATCATTCTGCTTGCCCACACCTTCTCCATCACTATTAATCTGTGCCCCCCACCCGCCACCTCCACACACAGTGCACACTAGTTAATTTGTGGTACATGGGAATACCTGGATGTATAAAGAGGAGAGAATTGAAGTTTATAGTTACATGGGTACTGGAGATTTGCATCCAGGGATGTGAATGTAGCCCCTTTTTTGTATCTCAAACTAAATTACAATCATTTGCAAAAAAGCACTGGCATTTGTTTTATTTTCTTTAGTAGTATTAGAATTGCCCATATTTTGTTCTCCCTTTTAACTGCTGAATATGGATACTACAGAAGTGGCTTGTAACAAGCAATAGCAAAATGTAAAGGATTGTTGCTTGCAAATGTATTAACTTAAAACAGTCTATTGCACATGCAAGGAAATATTATATTTATGAGCTGTGCAGTGTTCCAAGTTTATTTAACAGTAAGAATCTGTGTGGTTGGAGTCAAATGTTAAGTGGTTAAATAAAGTATGCATTACTGGCTCACCATATCCAATTGGTATTGATTAATGCAGTGTTACTGAATATTTTCCTCTTATAGATGTTCACAAAATATCTTCTTTTCTGTTATTGCTGTCCTTGTATTATAATCCGCATGTGAGAAATTCTTTCTACAGTACAATTGTGTAAAGTGCTTCATCTCCCTCTGGTAAGACAAATGAAGACTTTTTAGAGATGATTGCTATAAATGGCATATTATACTATCTGCTGTTTCCATGATTTTGGCATTAAGGACGATGAGTAAATAATTTAGTTTTCAGTCACTCATTTCTTTTCCAACTAGTCATCTGGCATGCCACATTTTCAATTTACTGAATTTTATTCTACAAATATATTTGTTTTCCAATGATTATTTAATATCAAAGCAGGAATTTTAATGACCAGGTGGTCAGGAGACTTGAAGTTAAGTTCCAGTTACGTTACTAAATATTTCTGATACTAAATATTGATGTCAGTGAGCCTCCATGAGCCCTGTTTTCATCTATAATATCAATATTTTAAATCATTCTAAGTTTCATTTTAGTTTGAAAATGATCTGATTTGATAGACTCAGTATCAGTTAAAGCTACTAGGAGGCTAGAGGTTATTGTAATTTGGAATCAGACTTTTAGTCATTCAAAATTTTTGTTTCCTGTCAACATTGAGATTAATATTTCTCTTACATCACCAACATGTTTTTAATCTTATTTATAGATTCATATGTACAGTATAACATAACACAGTATGTAGTATGTGGACATACATATATGTGTACATATATATTTAGTAATATATGATAGATTTATTTGTGTCTTATGTTATAATTTTTGTTTACTATTTTTACATATAAATCCACATTAAAGCCTTGGATTGTGAGTAACTTTTTCTGTTGTGTGTTTCACAAGATGAGCAAACATTTCTAATTTTAACTTGATAAATGAGTGATGTCTTGCAATATGAGTAGTATGTGATGCCTGATGAATGTAACATGATCACAACTGAGCCAATGGTTTCTCCCTCTCTCTCTCTGGGATTGTGGGTGATCATATCTCATGCTTGGATACTTGGTCTCAGTGATGTTTGGCAGAAATCATTGATTTTTCAGAACATTGGAAGGTGCCCACAACTGGCGCTACTGTATTTTTTTGTCACTTCAAAGCACCTTTGGACAGTCCTTTGCTTTTCCATGTAAGAGTAAGCTTAGGAATGCTTTGCTTCATTCTAGGTCAGGCTTCCTGCAGGTATAGACCCTTCCTCAGCTGCCTTATTACTAGTTACATTGCTTACAGTATTTAACAAGAGTTTATTAATGTGGTACTGTAGTCAATATCCATGTGATCATGTACAGTGGGCCCCATCCAGAAAAATATCCCATTGAGTCAACAGCTGGCAGTGATTCCATTAGTGACAGTGAAAGTCATCCTACACAGTAACCCCTTCTCTCTTATCTCCCTCACACCAGCCACGAAGGCTTTCAAAGGCAAGTATAAGTTAATTTATTTTTCTTTATATTTTGTACCACAGTATTATAATCATTTCTATATGAATATTTTTAGATTGTGGAATGAATCATCTGAGTTTCCATGATTTCTTATGGGGAAATTCACTTCCATATACAAGTGCTTTGGATTACAAGCATGTTTCTGAAATGAATTATGCTCACAAACCAAGGTTTTACTGTATACACTTTGTTTCTCCACTATACTGATATATGAAAATTTGAATTAATGATTTATTAAATTCATAAAAAGGACAAAATGAAAATAGATGTACTCATTCACCGTTGAAAACTTTTTTAAATTTAAACTTGTTTCTTAAGGGACACTGAATTGTTTACTCACAAATCATTAGCTCTTTAACACAGGAGCTTAGAGGGAGGGGCTCACAAGAAAATTTAACTTTGAAGTGTTGGGGGTCATTCCCCAATGAAATCTAACCAGATTTGAAAAAGAGGTGGTGAAGATTTACTGCATTCTCTTCAAACTTAAAGGATTATTATGTAAAATAGTAAGTTTGTTTTTCTGGCTCTAGAGGAGAGAAAAAGGCCAATTGCTGTTCTTTTGCCTGATAAATACTTATTGAGTGCCTTCTCTGTGTGAGATGCTGTGGATGCTTTCTAAATGGTCACTTACTTGAAAGTTAGGGTAGGGTGGTTCTTGTTAACAATGTGAAGAATGAGAACTTTTGCATCCTAAAAGGGTGATGAGGTCCCCATCACAGGCAGTATTTTGGAAGAGAATTGATTAAAATTTAAGGATATTATAGTTGGGAATTTGTGCCTCATTAAGGATGAGGGACTCGTTAATTATTGAGACATTTTTTTCTGATTCTGTGAAACTCCTTTGAGAGTATAAGTGATTTAATTTGATGTGGCTTACAGTTCAAAGAATGTCTTTTCATTGAATATTTCTGGTAGATATTTCTGAGATAAGGTGTGGTAAACTAACATACCTTCTTTTTTCTATGAATTAACCCTTAAAAATCATAGTTAGCCTGTGAAAAAATGAAAACAATCTCAATCTCATGGACTGTTTGGCTCTACTAGGAGGTTCTGTCATAACAATATCAATTAAGAATATGCCAATAAGGAGACCAGAAACAACTCCTCAAGTTTTTCTAGTCATTTTAAATATTTTTTATACTTTAATAAAATGTCCAAATGTTCTATGCCTGTTTTACTTTTTTGAAACATTGGACAAGAAACCTACAGAAGATGACACACACTTGATACATTTTTCCCATTAAGAATACCAAATATTTGTTACTTAGATACTTCATACTTACATTAATTATAGCTATTATAAATTTCCGATCAAATATAGCACTAATACAAATTTTTATTTATCTTTTCTGGTCCTCATTTGAATCTCATCCCCAGATATCCATACAAACTGTGGATAATACCCACCCTGTGACATTGTCATAAGGAATAAATTATATGATAGTTTATTAGTGCAAAGTTCTAGACAAAATTATTTTTGTCTTCAGTAATTAAAAAAATATTTTATTAATAGCATTTTAGTATTATATCAACCCAAGCTGCCAATTTAAGCCTACTGTTTATATCAAATTCCTTGGAACACATTTATATGGATATTTAGGATTTAATTATACTTCTTTAAAAGTTTATTTATCCTGAGAGATATCATGAGAACGAGTGGGGAGGGACAGAGAGAGAGAAAGACAGAATCACAAGCAGGCCCTGTGCTGTCAGCACAGAGCCCTATGTGGGGCTCCAACTCACAGACCATGAGATCATGACCTGAGCAGAACTCAGATGCTTAACCAACTAAGCCACCCAGACAACCCTAATCATACTTTTTGACTATAGCTTCCCACCAGAAAATTCTATCTTCCAGACATAAATCCACTAATAATATTCATGGTACTCCCATAAAGGGAGGCTATGCTTTATAGGTAAGAACTAATATATGTGTTTAGGTTAACAATGGAGAAATTTTTTATCAGTACCTGATAATGTAATTTGAGGTATAAAGGGATGATGGTGAAGAACTTAGATTTTGGAATAAATCAGACACGTTTGAATCTAAGCTCTGCCATTAATAATGGTGTGTATGTTATGTAATTTCTTAAGTCTGTTCCCTCATGTGTAAAATTGCAAAATCACAAAAAATTCCTTTATAGTTTTCTGGGGAATCAAATGAGATGATGCTTATAACTTAGCTGGCACTTATATAACGTCATTACAGATAACGCTAAAACAAACATGTTCACAGCCACACCTATAAATCTTATGGAGTGGGAATGTATCTCCATTCCAAAATACAGAGGTGCAAGAAACATAATTTCACTGTTTAAAAGAGAAAATAGCCTTGAAATCTAACCATGGCCCCCTTGCCGTAAGTGTAGAAAATTTCCTACCCAGATTTTCATTCCTTGCTCACTAGAGTCGAAAGCTAAGTCTTGGATCATAAACTCCTCTCTCTACCCAGGTTACCATTACTGCCTTACTTTGACCCTTTGGTTTCAGTCACCATCTCTGTGACTTCTATGCAGATGTTGGAACACAGGACACTGAATATGTTAGCAGTTCTATCTGCCTATGATTTATATAGCCATTTCCTCTCTTGGGTCTGGCCTTGAAGTCCCCCTTGGCTGTTTCAGCAAAAGGCTCCTTTTGTGGACCCACAGTCTTCTCTGATCCTGTTCTTCTTTCTATGTCCTTTCTCTCATGAGAGGTTTGGATATTTCTTCTTTGAGTCAGGTAGGGAATATCTCTTCTGTGTGTGTTTTGTTCAAAATAAATATGTTTCTGCATTCCAGATATATCTGCATTCCAAATTCCTGAAACATCTATAATTCCCATAGGGTCTAAGGTTTTGGGGAAATCTAGATAAAACTATCACAAGCAGTTTTTCAATTCTCTGTACATGAAGACAAGAGTAAGGAAGCAGAAGCAGAAATATACTGGGAGAAAAGGAGTGTTGTTGATTATCAAAAACTTTAATCTTGCTCTTCCAACTTGGTATTTATTAGCATTATTCAAAATTCTATTTTAGTACATACTCAACAAGTTCTAGGTCTTTTATTTACTTAGGATTCAGCTAAATGCTGTGGGAGGAATTGCAAAAGTAGATGATTCTGCTACTGAAGAATTTACAGACTTTAATAGTGGGGGGGGAGATTAAATTAAATACACAGGAAAATTTTGACATAAACATGAATTATAAAAAATTATACGCATGCCTGCGTGGCTCAAATGGTTAAGTGTCTGACTCGTGATCTCAGGGTCCTGAGTTCAAGTTCTGTGTTGGACTCCCCTCTGGGAGTGAAGCCTACTTAAAAAAATATAGAAATTGAACAAGAGGTTCTGTCCCAGGGATTTCTTATGGGAGAAGGGGGAAATGGTCTCTATAGTTTGATAAAAAGTTTCCTGAAGATTTTGCTTTGAACTTTTCTTCATTTTGCAATTACTGTGTAAGAGGCTAAGTTAGATTTCACCAAATATTAATACATGATAGGCCTTTTGTGCAAATAAGGACGGATACCATAGAGAAATTTGAGCAAAATGACAAAAAGTAATAATTTATCTAGAACAACCTGGTAGTAGTATCCCTCAGGATCTAATGGAAGAGGAAGACACTGGGCTTAGGAAGGAATTACATGGGGCATCTGGGTGGCTCAGTTAGTTGATCATCCGACTTTTGATTTCGACTCAGGTAATGATCCCAGGGTGGTGGGATGGAGCCTAGTGTTGGGCTCTGAGCTGAGAGTGGAACCTGCTTGAAATGCTCTCTCTCTCCTTTTGTCCCTCTCCCCAGCTCATACTATCTCTCTAAAACTAAAAAAAAAAGGGGAGGGTGGATTGCAGACAATTATAAACGTGAGGTGATGAGGGACTTGGAGGAGGTTTTAAGGCTAAGGAGAAGAAACCTAAGGAGTACTCCTCAGAGCCAATGTTTCTGTAGATCTTACAATATAGTCCCCATTGTTCTCAACACTTCTCATTCACTTATTGAATCCTCACAACTCAGAGATAAATACTGATTTCATAGATGACAGGGGGCCACCCAAGTTACACAGGTAAAAGCAATGGGAGTAGATTTTGAACCTGGGCAGCATGGCTCCATCGCTTGTGCTTTTACAAACTGCTTCTCAAGCAATTCCAAGTTAAATTCAAACAAACAAACCCAGAATAGCTTAGATCTAGTTGGTAAAGAAGCAGAAGTCAAACCTAGCTCCATGGTTTTAATCTTGGATGACTGAAAGTATTATAATGATGCAAGAAAGTGATGAAGGGAGGAAAGGAGGCTGTTTCATTATTTGCATAATAGATTATGCAAAGGTATATATATTTTGTTGTGTGTATAACTTGATTGGTATACATATTTGGTAAAGCCCAGTTGTTCAGGAATTTCTTCTCTTTCTAACATCTCCTCCCAGCCTCTTGAAATACATAGGCCATAGTGTCCATTAGAAGGGATGTTTTCCTATAATCTAGGCAGTATCTTAGAATATGAAAATTTAAGTTTCATGTCCTAGTACCATTGTGGTTGTAACATTTAATTTTGTAATTGTCATGTAATGATTTTTTGGCTTCTCTTCTAACCATTTTGTAGAAAGGGGATTAATTTGAAATTGAATTATCTTAAGAAAAGTTTTCAAGAATTATTTGGCCAGGAAGATTCTACCCATTTGTCTCAAGGTTGTGAGTTTTAAGGTGAATATGTTTTGGCTTGGTCTTTTGATTCTGTTTTGTTGCTACCATTTTGCTAAACTTTGTATGACTGACAGTGGTATTTAGCGTTTCCTATAATGGCACTCTAATAACAGTAGAGTTTTGAATTACTTTAATCAAAAAGATTCATTGAGCGCCTAAAATTGGTTATTTTGATATGGAAGATAATAGGTGCATGTTCAGTGAGATCCACTTATGGCAGAATTTCCTTTGCTAAAATGACCTATTTTTACTACTCTCCCAAAATCGATACCACTTTGAAATGTCATTTAGGCAGCCACAGACCATTTTTAAAAAAGCACATTATTCAGTGCACCTTTAATTGTCTAATAGTAATACAAACAACACACAGTAGTTCATTAGTATTGATAAAAGAACCACTATGCAGTTGCCCAGGAGGCTGCAGATCACAATCAGAAGTGCTTTAATACATATGAATGTTTGAACTGGTTGTACAATGCTTTTGATACCTTAATCTTTCACAGAACTGGATTTTATAACTTGAAAAAGATTTTTTTTAATTGAGCTATAGAGCAGCAAATTTGGTGAAAAGGTGGTGAAACTCTAAGCACAATGAAGGCAGAGACCATATTTGTGCTGTCAATTCCTGTGTGTCTAGAGCTTAGTTCCTGTAACTGAGTTGAGTGTTCAATAGATGTTGAATGAATGAGGGAACGATACATTGTTAATGATTCTGGAGAAGGCTTGAGAATTAAACATAAATGACCCAAAAGCACACAACAAGCTCTTAGAAATAACAGAATCTCACTCATCAAATCTTGCCTTTAAACTGTGATTTTTCTTAATGTAGCTTTTAGATACACTACACAGTGTCAGGTTTTAAGAGATCATATTTTTTGCCACATGGTGGCATCATTTGTAGTCTTGATGGAGTTTTTAAGTAACTGCAAGCTGAAGAAATTTGGTTTGACACCTGCCATTAAATGCTTATGTTTTGATGAAATGTATATGAGGCATTCTATAGTTGGCCTGTAAAGG
This sequence comes from Crocuta crocuta, assembly GCF_008692635.1. Taxonomy (NCBI): domain Eukaryota; kingdom Metazoa; phylum Chordata; class Mammalia; order Carnivora; family Hyaenidae; genus Crocuta; species Crocuta crocuta. The sequence continues at coordinate 612,520 of NW_027533085.1, read as the reverse complement.
TATGACAAAATTTTGAATATGTATTTTTTCTGTGAAACTTTAAAAATAACCCTAAATTTAAGAATAACTCCTCCATTTATTAAGATTACTCCTTTCTTTTCACCAGAAGTCTTTTCCAATCAAGTGCAAACAATTAGATTAAAATAAAATTAGAATAATAACGAGGTAGTTCAAGTGAATTGGAAAAAGTTAGTGTAATATTGTTAAATTTTGAGAAGAAATTTTAGTTCTCATAACCATTAGAGGTTTATAGACTTAAGCTGTTTTCTCTGAGCTAGTCTGAAATTCTCATAATTAAGATGAAATTATGTGTGTTGTCTTTGTAATGGCATTTTAAGCATATTTCATTCATATTATCTTTTTTTCATTCGTGACTATGGCATTTAGATTGGAATTGCTTTGATCATCAGGGGATTGCTCAACCTTCTTTTAACACCACCCAACATGATCCTAGACAAATAATGAGATTGTCTCTCATGTTAAGACCCTTGTTTGAATTGGGACATTGCCTTACTGTTTAAATCAGGAAAGATTACGTTAAAATATGAACTAAATGAATATTTCTTACAGAAGTCTAAAGTGTCTTTGTGTAAGATGCATCTTCTTTTGAATAAGAGCTTATGCCTTCTGTCTCCTTCCTTGGTTGATATATTTATACATTTAAAATCTCTGTGATGCAGTATAGAACTAAAAAAAAAAAATCTCTACTGACATTAAATCACAGATATTGGACTGCCAAGTCATGTTGTCTGGTCCAAATCATACCTATTCTCAATATTCTACATCTTCCATGCCTTGCTTATAAAATATATTATTGTATTTCTATATTTTATCTTTTATAGTAATTTATTTTGTCTCACACTTTTTTATATGTTGAATGCTCTTTCAGAGACGTCTGTGTAATGGGAATGTAATTAGTTTTCTGTTTTTTTCTTGTCTACATTTATAATGTATTAGAAGACATTAAATAGAAACCAATAACTCTTAAGATTGTATGTTTCAGATTTGCAGTTCAGCTTTTTTTTGTAAGGAATTTGTATTTTATCCAGAGAGTAGACAAAAGAGGTAAGCACATTAATTAAAAGGGTATGAGGACTCCTAGGTTGTGACTTTAGGAGAATTAAGTGGATTATGGTACCATTGCTTTCCTTGGGACAGCTCTGAAAAATCTTTTAGCCCTTGTAGAAACAGTGTGTGACTTCCAAAGGAGGCCACAGTAGATACTTTGTTGTGTAGACACAGAAGAATCAGGAATAGAATAAATTCTGCTGTAGGGAGAAAAATAAAACTCTTTGCTGTTTGCCTCAGCAGTTTGTTAGAGGCTGGATATGTTAGATAGTATCTTTATCCCCACAAAGTTTACAAAAGCTAGTTGGCCAGTCTTTGTAATTATTGTCAAGTTGGTCTTCAGGGTACAAATTATAGCCTAGAGTCCAGGCTACCAGTTCCCTACTTCATTGTTTCTCACACATTGATTAAACATATGCAATCTCATGCTTAAATGTGAATTCAAAAGGTATATTCTTCTTGTAAGCTATTAAAAACTAAATTTTTTTAGTTTCTGTAAGTTTTTTTAGTTTTTGGAGTTTGTGTAAAACTGCATTGAGTGTAAGATTGTGTTGGAAATATAAATGAACTACCATATTATTGTCTTTATCACTACATATAAATATGTGGCCATGCTGTCTGGGTCATCAAGGAAGTTCCTTTACTTACTGGGTAGCAAAACTTACTCTGATAAACAGTTGTAAAAATAAATAAATAAATAAATAAATAAATAAATAAATTCTCTGATTTCTGTCAGTGTGAACAGTCCTGCTCTTCACTAAAAATGCTGGTGCCTATTTTAAGTCAGTCACAGGAAGGAAGTATAGAAGGGTTAAAATAGCTGAGCATTATGATATTCTCCATAATATTTTGTTCTACCATCAAGTAATGATGAGCCTATATGTTTCTTTAACTCTTTACATTTCGACATTCCCTAAATTTCAGCTAAAAACGACCCTAAACTTCATAATATCTTAATAAAATTCTCAAAATATTTAAGAGCAAGGAAATGAAAAGGACCGGGGTACAAAAACATTCTTTTCCCTACCAAATTGAGTCTTTTAGTTTTCAGTGTCTATTCACTAAAATGGAACTTTCTTTTGGCAGACAATGGCATAACTCTTAATGTATCCATTTAGTCAACATTCTATTAAAATAAGTATATATGGAGAAACTAGTTTTTTAAAATAATAACGGAGTACTTTTTAAAACACCTTAAATGCATTTTTGTATGTTTGGAGTGGTGTTCAAGGGAAGCATCAGGAGAAGGAGCATGGGTGGATATGAGAGGTCAAGATGGCAGCAGGATGCATTGTAAATCTATCCTAATACAGATGAATAGAAAATTTAGTTGTGATGGAAAGGATATTTCAAAATGATATCTAAGGACATTTAAAAATGGATATTCTATGTGTCTTTAATACTTTATCATCGTTTACATACCGCTGAGCCTTGAAAAATGCAGGGGTTAAGAGTGCCAACTACCCACACAGTCAAAAATCTATGTAAAATGTTTGAATTCCCAATAACTTCTCATAGCCTACTGTTGACCGGAAGCCTTACTGATAACATGAACAAGTGATTAACACACATTTTTTTTTATGTTAACTGTATTATATATCATATCCTTAAAACGAATCTAGAGAAAAATGTTATTAATAAAATCATAAGGAAGAGAAAGCACATTTACAGTACCACACTGAAAAAATCTGCCTGTAAGGGGGGACCTGTGCAGTTCAAATCCATGTTGTTCAGGGGTCAAGTGTATTTATTATTACTCTTTAGTGATGGATTTGTGCTCACTGTTATTTTTACTTAAGTGGCTTTAAAAACCAACAGCATGAAGAAATTAATGCAAAGTATTGGTATAAGAAGATCTGTCTTCCAAGGGCTAGTGGCATAGAGCCATATATGAATATAAGGGAGATCAAGTCTGAAATAATCAAGTCAGCAACAGACAAACAATATTTGAATACCCTAGCATATTTAAACTAATAGTGAAGATTTGACAATATATAGGTATCAGCTAATGCATCAGGCATTTGTTTGTTTGTTTTGTTTTAAGTATAAGGACTCTGATACAGGTTTCTAATTCTGTACTAAGAGGCTTTTTGGAATCTGAGTCTACTTCTCCAGTGATACCTATCTTAACCTTGTGTTGCACATATGATCCTTGAAAACTGATGAATCTTGTTAAATTTTCAGCTGATAGAACACCTACCAGCACACCCAGTCACTTTTCTCAGGTGCTATGAGACTGCTTCTATAGAAAGGAAGCACCCATTTTGTGGGTGGAGAGGAGAAACATTAGAAATCAGTTAGTCAAGGTCATTCAGTGTGCTCAGGGTAATTCAAACAGAGTAGAATAAGCCTCAGGAGGTTTGATCTTCTTTCTGTATGCAGTGGAAAAAATAATGTGTAGATGATGAAAAGAAATATGTTAAAGAAAATAATGCACCTTGGTCAGTTCATTCAAGGATAATTTTAAAACAGAACTAAAGTAGAGAGGTGGCTCCCTCATCTAAGCTTTGGACCCTGAACAGATGTTTGCAGTAAGCTTATGTAACCTTGGCACTGTGCTATGCTTGTAATTGAAGTTCATCTTTATGAGATTTCAGCAGGCCTGGTCAAAGAGGTTGGTCATTAAAGGCAGGAAGCACAGCAACTTTAGTAAATATAGTAGAAAGAAATGCAATTTTCCTTAGCAAGGTGTTAAGGAGAGAGATTTTGAAATTTATCTTAATTTAACCTTCGAAAAATATGACCTTGCTCTTGAATCTTGCTGTAGAGTTGCCTTTTGATGTACTTGCTTTACATACTAAGGCAGATGACTGTGTTACCTTAATTGAGTTTGTGTTCTATTGCTTTCTCAGTAAATTCTATTTTAGTAGCTTTATAAATTGACCATAAAAACCTCCACTAGACTGAAATTTCAGGGACCTAGGAGAAAACTATTTCTTTTACTTAAAAAGACATTTATTTATAAGACTCAAGGTCATTTAGGTATTAATTTTCTTATTAACTCTTAGAGTTTATTGGTTTTCCTCTTCAGAAAATAATACTCTCCAGCTTTTAGTAAAGGAACACAGATCATTACTTAACTAAGCATAGAATATAGTGTAAGAATCACAAAAATTAAAATTTGATTTTAGAAACCCTGGAGAACAGTCGTGCATTGAGAAGCTGAGTAATATAGCAGTCTGCCAGGAGGTGGGGATTTCATGGGAGCAGGTGATGTTTAAGAGCACAGTTCTTAGTTCAGAGAGCTTTAACTGAAAATTCCATTAGTTGCTTATCTGGGAATAGAAGATGCTGTGATGAAAAGGGGAAATCATGTCAAACTGGGTGGGTTTCCTTACTTTAGCTCTTAGAGTATCTTCTTTCTTTTCTGTTTTCTTTACTTTCTCTTTCTTTCTCTTTGTCTCTTTCTTTCATTCTATCCACCTTTCCAGGGCATGAACCTAGGGGATGGATTGTCTCATTATATGCATTCCTCCAAGTACTTAGATCTTTCCACGTTTCAGTCTTGTTTCTTTGTGGCCATCTTTTCCTTATGTCCACATATTGGAGATACACATTGGCTGAAATGTACAACTGAATATGCTATGGTCTCTGGTGCTATAACGATCAAATGAAGATAGGATATAGTAAGGCAAAAGTGCCCTTTCTTGCTTCACAGGTGTCCAGACAGCTGGTCACTGACCAGTCTTAGCTGTTAGCTGTTCTTATTTCCCTTTCATTTTAAGTTCCCCCTCCTTTTTCCCCTTATAACCTAGCCCTTAGGCTTATGATTTTTCCAGGTAATCCCACCAGTGCACTATAAGTTCTATAAAGATACTTACTGCAGACCCACAGGGAAGATTTGACACACAGAAGAGGAGCTGTGTGAAAATAGATGCAGAGATCAGAGTAAAGCAACCTTAAAGCCAGGAAGTCAAGGACTGCCCCAGAAATTGGACAAGGCAAGGGCATGTTCTCCCATAAAATTTCCAGCAGGGGTGTGCCCTTGCAGACACCTTGATTTGAGACTTTTGGCCCCTAAAACTGAAATAATAAAATTCTGTTGCTTTCTGTTTATCCACCAGGTTTGTGATAATTTGTTGTAGCATCCATAAGAAATGAATATGGATTTTGCTACTAGGAAATGGGGTGCTTGTGTAATAGATGTCTAAAAGTGTGGACAAGGGTTTACAATTAGGTGATGGGCAAAGGCTGGGAGGATTTTCAGGCACATAATAGAAAAACCTATATTCCAGTGAGTGCTCAAAAGGAAGTAAGGACCACAAATGAGAACACTTCTTAGAGAATGCATATATCAGCACGAGCAGAGTGCTGATGGAAACATGAATGTTAAAAGTGTGTTTTGGTGGGGACTCAGAAGGAAATGAGAAGCATGTTGTTTTAAACTGGAGGGAAGGTGATCTTTCTTATATAGCTGGAAGAAAATTTGGCTGAATTGTTTATTAGTATGCAAAACAGAACTTGTAAGAGAAGGCTTTGGATGTTTAGCTGAGGAGATCTCCAAGTAAAGTGTTGAAGGTATGGCTTCATTTCTTTTTTCTGATTACAGTGAAATATAACAGGAAGGAGAGAAATTGAGGAAGAAAGTATTAAAACAAAAGCAACCAACACTTGATAATTTGAGAAATTTGCAGCCTATCCAGATTGCAAAAAGTGCTAATGTTAGGAGATTCACTGTTAGGAAAACATGCTCTGGAGAGAGACTAAGGGTATAGGTGGACCATATGAATAGATTACATGTGTCACTCATGGATTCACACAGCAATCTCTGCAGAAGCCAGGAGTAGAGATGGAAACATCTGTTCAGGGCCCACTTGTCTTATGACATGAATTCCTGTGACATACACATGGGACCAGCCACATTTGTGAGAATGTATTTCAGTAGACACATTGCCACCCTGAAATGAAAGGGAGAGAGCCAGGATGAAATAAAGGAAAACCATTGGACTTCTTCCCTAGAGCCTCTAGAAGTGACCCTGCTGACACCTTAATTTTGGAATTCTCACTTCCAGACTGTGACAGAATAACTCTGTTGTTTTATGTCTCCAACTTTGTGGTAATTCATTATGGGCATCCCTAAGAAACTAATAGTATATCACCTTCAATCTGCTTTTCTTTGTCTGAGGAGCTGAAGCTAATAAAGGTCATGGTTGCAATTTACCCCTTTGGATTGGTGACAACCAGGCCAACTTCTTGACATTCCCTCCAAGTCAGCCAATATTTTCTGGTATTCCCAGAGGAGCTAATTGTCTGTAGAAGGTCTAACTTTTCTTTGTCTCTCTAGCCCTTGTCCATTCCCAAGTTGTTGAGGGCACATCCTTATTATCTTCTATGTCTTTCATTCTTCTTTTCTTCTCACAAAACCACTTTAGCTTAGTAAAACAGCCACCCTTCATCTTTAGCCTCATTCCTATCATCTGATCAGGAAGATCCCCCTGCTCCTCTCCCAGCACTCTGCAGCCCATTCCTCTTTGTAATGTAGCCCTGCAGGAACTCAAGTGTACATTTGCATTTAAATGGAAATATAATTGACTTCCTCTGAACATTTAAATAATTAAGACCTCACATTTACATTTTAATCCAGATACCTCATAACCCTTTTCCTTCTAACGTTTGGGGAAAGAGATCTTTTCTGACAGGTAAAGATTGTAGCTTTAATGCTCTGAGCACCTACTGTGTGCCAAGCGTCTTGGTAGTCACTCTAGATACTGAGGAGCCTGAAATTAAGTCCTCCATTAAGAGCAACCTCGGGCTGCATGTAGCCCCAGTTCCAGGAAAAGCTTCAGCTAAAGCCACCCTCGGATCAGCCAATCAAAAGAAATGTGTAACATTCCTGTGGTCTGAGTCAGGGCTGGGAACCGCAGGTAGTTACTCTGTACAAACTAGCCAATCACTCACCACTTGCCTAAACCCCACATAGGCCCTTTGAGCTTACCTCATAAGTGGTCATTTTCAAAGGATTCTCAAAGGTCATGATTGGGTCCTGCCAAAAGTAACGGACACCTCACAGATACTGAGTGGTCAAAAGTGTTACCATGGGTGCTGTACAATTATGATTGGTGCTTATGTGATGATGCAATACGTACAATGTGTGCACTGTAACACCCCCGTCCCTTACCCCATAAAAACCCTGCTCGCTATTGTTCAGGGCTTTGCCTTGCTGCTGCTGCACCGGAAGATGGGTGAGCCCCTGCTCGAGCTTGTAATAAAGACCTTTATGTACTTGCATCAGTGTTGGCTCCTTGGAGGTCTCTGGGGACTCGCGATTCGGGCACAACAATACCGTAACATTTAATCCTCACAGTAGTAGTAATTTCAACTCCAGTTTGAAGACTAGGACCAAAGACATGGAGACAGGTCATCTAAAACAACTCACGTGACTTAGGGAACCATAGTATAGACTGAGATGAAGTTTTGGGATGATGGGTTCATGGGGTCCAGAGCCAATGGCCAAGAAAGAATTCTTGGATGCTGAAAACTAAAGGACTGAACTTGGTAGGGAAAAAAGTATTTTTGTACCCCTGTCCTTTTTACTTCCTTGTTCTTAAATATTTTGAGAATTTTGTTAGGCTATTGTGAAGTTTAGGGTTGTTAGCAGAAATTGAGGGGGCTTAGAAATGGAGAAGCTCCCATTCTCCTCCTAGAGAGAAAAGTAGAGAGAAGGTCCATTACCCCTAGAATCTCCCCAACTCTCAGGTGGCATCCCACATGCAGGATATGTCAGAAGTTCCTGGTGTCAGTGGAAACTAATTTGACAATAAACTATTTGTAAAAAAAAAAAAAAAGTTCCTGGTGTCAAAGCAACCTGAGGCGTCCCTTGAACGAAGTCACTATGACTACTGACCAGCCAACTGAGGAGCTCTGAAAGAGGGATGCTAGTGTCCTCCTGCTTCCCCATTGCATTCTGGACTACAGATGGGTGCGTGGCATATGGACTGAAATACTGTACCCTGAAGCCCATACCCTAAAAGGCCTTGCCTCTAAGAACATATCTTGATGGTCATGCCTTGATTACCTAGTCTTTGAAGAGCATGCCATGGAGGCTGTGCTTTAGTTTCTTGAAAAACCTGTCATTTTTAATCCATGGAAATACACTAGAAAAGTTTTACAAGGGCGAATTACCCAATTTTGTAATTTAAGTAGTTTAGTAGTAGAGGACATTGACGTGGAAACAGTAAAGACAGAAATCCATCATGATCTAAGGGACATTCCAATACATAAAGTCTTTAAGCCACTTCCCTAAGAAATGGTCCTGGGCTGGGTTTTAATTCAATCAGGTACTCCCTGTTAATTCAATCAGTTGCTCCCAGTAGAGACCCCATAGCCAGGCGTGGCTATACGAGAGATATGGGGGGGATCACATTAGAGCAATGAGGAGGAAACGTCACTTGGGAGTCTTAAGACAGGCAGCTGTCCTAGTGAGTTAGGTGGCTATCCCATGCCCAAGACAGACAACTTTTTATAAGGACAGAAGTAAAGAGAGGGTATCAAGTTTCTGGGTCTTATTACCATTCTAGGCAGGGTACTAAGTTCCAGCCAAAATGGCAAGCTTTCTTCTCCCTATAGAGTAGTTATGGGCTAGAGGATTGCAGCCTGAGCAATTGACATGAAAGTGTTTTCATGAGAACATACTCCTCAAAAAGCCACTGAAATGAAAGTTAAAGGAAGAAAAGAGAAGTACTCACTGAATTTGCTCCAAAGTTCAGAGTTCAAATGAAAAGACACCTAGCCCCATGTTGGGCACCATCTGATGAAGTTTTGGGGTGATGGGGAGTTCATGGGTTCTGTGGCCAACAGCCAAGAAAGAATTCTTGAAGACGTCTTTGGTGCAACAAGGTGATTTTATTANAGAGCTGCATAAAATGGGGAGGGGGTGACCATTTTATGGAATCAGGAGAGATAATGTCAAGAAGGAGTTTCCAAAGAGATTTTCACCTGCCACAGACTTACTGGAAGCCTAGCTATTGTCAAGCTAAGGTGGTTTTTCCTTCTAGCAAAGAGTTAATGTTAAAACAGTAGGGAGTTCCTAGACTTTAGGCTATGATGGGACTGCTTTTTTCTGGTAAACTGGTGGAGACTCTTAACAGTAAACCATTTTTTTTTCTTTTCCTATTTTGGGGTAGCTAGGAGTGTCCAAGGAATATC